>NW_009707594.1:0-1099 GCF_000703405.1 Apaloderma vittatum | reverse complement strand
TTTCCCTAAAAATTGCTGATGACCCGGAGATCTGGCAATGGTGCCCACGTACTGAGTGGCATGAATGATGCTGCTGCTACACCTGCACCTGACACCGTGGAAGCCTGCTGCGTTTGTGATGCATTGTGCTGCTGCAGTGTGAATTGCTGGAATTATTTTTGGATGTAATGAAGTAAGGATGGAGGTTATTTTTGTGTACCAACTACTTTCTTCAGCCTGTTTTGATGGTGAGCAGTGAGATTTTTTCTGACTTTCTTGGAAGTTTTAGAGGTACCAAATTAGACCAACTGTTTCAATACTAGCTTCTGTTAAGTTCCAGGAATGGTGTAATGCATGTTAATCGATAGGGAATTTCCCATCCTGCATTCCTGTTTCACAGGAAGCATGTGTTCTATTCTACAAGTGTGAACCATTAGCCTTTATCACCAGGCAACCACAATATGAAGCCACACATAACTATCTTAGAGGACATGCTTTAAATCTAACAGTTCTATCTGCATCGTTGACCATTCACACAAACACTATTCCATCTGCTAGGCAGGGTCTGTTCTTCCTGTGTGTGATTTGAAAGCACCCCAGGCACCTGCCTGTCTTGCAGATGGTGTTACTCCATCACTATGTGGAGTCGTCACTGACAACACAGTGTATTTCAGGGAAATGAAAGGGGATGATGGAGCTAAGGTCTTACTGAAGATGTGCCAGACCATCTGAGTGAACTGCAGTGATTTTTTTGGTGTTTGTTGCTGTCATTGCTCAACTGTCCCGGAGGTGAGGTTTTGTTTGTAACAAATCTCCTACTTGCTTGGGGGGAGAGAACCCCCAAACTGCAGAATGGAGGGCAGAAATCTTGGTCCCATGTTATAATTGCCCCTAATAAACCTTTCAGTGGTCCGGTGCTAACTTTTATAGATGCCTTTTTCCTTCTCAAGTGTTTTCGGTTTGGATGGTTTTTTCTCTCTCTTGGTGCTATTTTTTGCGAACGAAAAAAAGTGTTAAGCAGGCAGAAGTGACAGCAGAAGGCAAATTCGCCTATGCTCGAAACTAAGTTAAACTCCGAGGGGTGTGCGCGCAAGGTTTGCCGCGAAGGATGCGAGCGGCG
>NW_009707593.1:0-27607 GCF_000703405.1 Apaloderma vittatum | reverse complement strand
TGGGTGATGTGGTTTAGGGGTGAATTTGTAGAGTAGTGTCAATGGTTGTACTCGATGATCCCAAGGGTCTTTTCCAACCTGAATTGTTCTATGATTCTATCATTCTCTCAAGCAGTTCCCTGTCTCTCTTGAGCTAAGGGGCCCAGAACTGGACACAAGATTCCAGATGTGGCCTCACTAGGGCAGAGCACAGGGGCAGGAGGACCTCTCTCGATCTACCAGCTACTCCCCTTCTAACACACCCCAAGATGCCATTGGCCTTCTTGGCCATGAGGGCACATTGCTGGCTCATGGCCATCCTGCTGTCCACCAGCACCCCCAGGTCCCTTTCCCCTGCGCTGCTCTCCAGCAGGTCAGTCCCCAACCTGTGCTGGCACATGGGGTTGATTTTTCCAAAGTGCAAAACTCTACACTTGCCCTTGTTGAACTTCATTGAATTTCTCCCCACCCAGCCCTCTAGTCTATCTAGACCCCTCTGAATGGCAGCACAGCCTGCTGGCATGTCAGCCACTCCTCCCAGTTTTGTGTCATCAGCAAACTTGCTGACAGTGCTCTCTAATCCCACATCCAGGTCATTGAGGAATATATTGAACAGCGCTGGTCCCAGCACTGGCCCCTGAGGGACCCCACTAGACACAGGCCTCCAACTAGACTCTGCCCCATTGACCACAACTCTCTGACTTCTTCCCTTCAACCAATTAGTGACCCACCCCACTACTTGGTCATCCAGACCACACTGCCTCAGTTTACCTATGAGGATGCTGTGGGAGATGGTGTCAAATGCTTTGCTAATATCCAGATAGACCACGTCCACTGCATGGCCGCCATCCATCCACCTGGTTATGTCTTCATAAAAGGCTCTCAGGTTGGTCAAACACGACTTCCCCTTGGCAAAGCCATGCTGACTGCTCCTAATAACTTTCTTATCCTTGATATGCCCAGGGACAGTGCTAAGGATAAGATGTTCCATCACCTTTCCAGGGATGGAGGTGAGGCTGACCCGTCTGTAGTTACCCGGGTCATCCTTCCTGCCCTTCTTATGTAAACTGAGAATAAAAAGTGAGAGGATGCCTCAGAAAGGAATTCAGAACAGAAGTCTAAAATCAGAACAGATAAATGTCTGTTAGGGTGCATTCCCCTTAGGGCCTAGAAACCAGGACAAGAAATGAGAAAGAAAGAATCTAAATAGGTAGGTGGCAGGTTCTGGTTTTGCCATGCAGATTGAATACTGATGGTGGAACGTCACAGAGGAAGATTTAAGTGGCACTTGCCACCAAGGAGTGAACAGGATTGAAAAAGCTGAAGGATTAATCTTAGAAGTTCAACTCTCCGTGGTGACTGAAGCTCTTAAGATCAAAAAACGTAATAAGATAGGTCAAGGGAAAGAAAACCAAAATAGGTGTAGAGAGGCAAGAAACAGGAAAATAAATTCTGCTGATTTCTGCAATGTGCAATTCACAGCCCAATGTAAACACATGCTAACAACCCCGGCCTCTCAGAAAATGTTAAGCAGACAGTAAAGAAAAAAAAAGATATGGTCAGCAGTATTTTAAAGATAGAAAGTCCTTACTCAGAAGTACACAGTAAATCTGTGGAAGAATAAGAATTTGAATCCACAGCCTTGGACAAAAGTATCTCTACGTTGTGCAAGATCTCTAAAGGGCACATTTCAGTCAGGCAACAGAAATATCCTTTTATTAGCATTCAAGTCCTGCTACTGAAGACTGTGTTTATTACAGATCAGCAAAGCCAAGGTGGTTAGCTATTAATATTTGGTAATCCAAGAAACTGAGATGCTGAGAAAAGGATTGTTTTCTTTAAAACCAAAAGGATCATTGTGGCTTTTGAAGAGACATAAAAGTTTATCTGGATGCATAAAGACTGTACTTTTTTTTCAAGAGAGAAAAATTGACTACAAATCTCTGTATGAAGTTGTTATAGTCAGCCACATAACCTGCCATCCAAGTCTTAAACCAACACCACTCCAAACCGGATTCTCTTCCCTTTAATAGTAAAACCACTGTTGTAGAAAAGAAATCCACTCTGGGGCAATTTGTTCTCTTGCCACACGTATTTCGGCTACAAAATAGTCAGCAGCACTTAGACATTAGAAAGACTCCAGAGGAAGTTAACACAGATGATTAGCCCTGAAGGAGCTGTAAGATGATGAGAAGCTGAGTGAATTAAATTTATTTCCCGTAGTGTGAATCCATGGAGTTATGTCGAGGTTTACAATTTTGGTATTCAAAGATCTCCTTGCATCTGTATAATGGGAGGGACACAAGGGAATTAGTTTGGACAGACAGAAAATTGCAGGATGGGGTGACAAGGGACAAGAGGATGCATGAGCTCTTTTTATTCCGTTTTTCTTTTTCACTACTAGCTGATTAAGGAAAGCAAGGGCATCTAGGATTCTGCATTTGAAAGGCTGCTAGATGGCTGCAAGAAACATTAGGCTGCTTGAAAATGTCAGCACTTTACACTTTATGTAGGACTGAGCTGATTGCTACGGTGAAGAGGACATAAGTGATTCAAAGGTGAACCAGAGGTCTCCGTGTTAGAGATGGGAATATGAGCAGGATGGGGGAAGGGAGTCTGGCTCCGTAAAAAGCTGAATTCATTCTTATCTCAAAGAGTTTCAATACATATTGCATTTTTGTATGAATAAGCGAGTGGCTTGTTATCAGTTAAGACACCTTTAATTAGGAATCAGATCTAGAAAGGGAGATAATACAATCCAGCATCTTCTGTCTCCAAAACTGCAACAAAAATCTAGCTTAAGAGCAAGACAGATCTTGCTTCATGAGAAGGGAAGAGGACCTGCATCTTCACTAACTCATGACAGTTAACACAGGGAAAATGCTAATGTAGGACTATTTATTTTCCTGCCCTGGGCAAAAACAGGTTAATAATCATTCTCATGCTTTCCCATGATTTGCCTTCTTCTGCTGAAGTGCAACAAGCTACAAACAGTTTTTTGGTGGTTATTTTTGCTCACATTTTGCAGTCCTGGTTAACTTCACTAGTCTCAGAGACTCCACTGTGAAGTGCTAGGTTCTCTCAGAACCCAGACTTGTAGGAGAGGAAAAATAATCATTATATATTCATATAATTATTATATAATCATAATTATTCACTCTTTTTTTTTTAGACCATTGGCTATCCCAGGACTTTGTAGGACCTATATGCAGCCGAGATTCCCATCATCTAGACCACTTAACGAAAACTCTAGCTTCAGGTGTTATAAGGGATGCCCAGTGCCTCTGTTTAGTCCTGGGATGGATCGTGCCCTCTACTCTTGCGTACTTTCGTCTCTGCTCACCACATGATCTGCACTCTGTATCTGGCTGATATCTAAACATTGATCATGGTGTTACACTATGAAATGGCATCTCTGAAAGGAAAACATCTCTGTGGGGGATCAAGCCAGGGTTTCCCTGCAAAATGGATCAGTCCCAGAGTACATATATCCCCAAGGTTCCAGCAGTCAGGTTTTAGAAAGCTCCATGGATGAAGGGCTGATGGACCAAGGCCAGGAAAATCTAGTCAGTGCAGTCATCTCCTGGCCAAACGTACTCATAGAAGCCACTTGGGCTAGACACGTGAAGATTTCAGGCAGCACTATGAGTCGGTGGTAGCTATTTCTCAGCTAGCACCAGATTGCCAGCTCAGCTCCAGGACAGCACCATATCGCAGGAGAACGGTTTATCCGTGGGATAGGTTTTTCCAGTCAGGAATTGGTCATCCCTATAGCACTGAACCAGGTCTTCTGGGCCCAGTAATCTGGATCATTTCTATTTTAAGGATTTCTATGAAGATGAGAGAGAAAGACAGAGGGAGGGGGAGAAAGAAAGAGAAGCTGCTCTGGTTTCACTCGCTGGAAGTCAGTAGGAATTCCTTCCCTAGCAAGTTCCTCCTCACCTAACCTCCTGAGTGGGTTCAGAGAGGTACATGAGGATGGTGTTGGAAATGCTTTATGTTAGTGCTGATTATTGTTCAAGACAGAAAAAAAAAACATTTACAATCTGGAGAATTGAGCCCTGTCAAAGAACATATCTAAGTCCTCAAGCCTCTCCTGAGTAGCAGGCAAGGAAAGCAGCAAGTACAGGGCAGCTCAGAGCGTGGGAGGCAACAAAGACAGGGCTTTTAAAAAATCTTTTTTGAGATGAATTTACTACTCAGACCTCTAGGGCATTAATCGGTTCCACTTTTACTGTTTCCCATCAACTAACCATCTGCAGGCAACACCTTTTAACAACTTGCTGTAACACATTTACTGGACATTTTGTCATTGTAGTATATTTGAGATATCAAAAAACAGCTGGTAGAAGGCTATAAACAAAGAATTTATTACATATTGTTTATCGTCACTGTAGTTCTGGAAGGCTAACCAAGAACGTTAATGCACCGCAACATTGAGATGCATCTTTATTGTTGCCAGGGAGGCTAAAGGTTACTTCACTAATAATATGCAAATGGAGCCTTTACTGCAGATAATGAATAATCACTTTAGATTAAAGGCAGAAATTTCCTTTAGTAGTACTTGCAATAAAATCTTTTGCATGAATTTAATAATTAATTTGAAGAATTATCACTTCTCTGAGCCTGAATATATCATTTATTAAATGTAATTGAAGTATTTATTAGGCAAGTAATAAATGATGGACAACAGCAATGGGTAGCTTCACTGTTTTATGAAGTAAACTCAGGCTGTGTTTACAAGCAGGGATGGTAGCCTTCCTGTACTGTTAAAACAGATTCATTATGTTCAGAAAAATAGATATAATTGCTTGCATTACTTGCTGGATTTTCCTTACCATTTAGTTCTTCCCCTAGAATGTAAGAAGAGGGGAGGTGGCATATTGTTACCAGAGACAACATTACACTGACAGTCTAAGCTCTGTTTATGCATGAACATTTATTTTTTTTACTCTGGACTCAACAAAATTTAAATTGCAAGAGCATCTGTCCAGCATTTCACAATCTCAACATATACAAAAAGTCAGAGCATTGCTAGCAAGTAAATTAGATATCTGGCTCTTCAGATGAGAATAGCATTGACTCACATTGACAGTAGAGCTACTCAACAATTCCAGCTTAAAATGAATTCATTAGAATATAATGAACTTAACAGCATGAGGATAAACAAGCAGACTGACAATACCAGCTGCCCTTTTACATTTCTGGAGGAGTCTAAAGCATTTCTACTGGTTAAATTGCTTAAAGAGCAAGTCTGAAGTTGGTCCGAGAGTTTCTAGGTTTCATCATGGGGATTAGGAAGCTGAGGTAGGTCTCTGCAATGATAACTACTTCATTTACTGTATGGCATTGAGTCTAGAAGGTGAAGTTGACAATTTTGATATTCATTGTCACTAAACAGATCCATTAATAAAGGTATTTTCTTTTCCTCCTCATTCAACAGTCTACAATCAAGTTTTAGCAGCATTGTATAATTCATAGTTATGATTTTGGAGATATTCTTCCTCTGTGGAAAAAAAGTCAAAATAATTTCTAGCTTTCCTTTAATCTATGTTGTCCAAATAGGTCTTTTGCTACCCCGCATAAGTAATCTAAAGGTTGCCTGGGGTCAGTTCTCTGAAGAGTTCAGCTTTTTTCTGCTAGAGTTTTTCCATAGTGGGTTTTGTTGTTGTTGTTGTTATTATTTTGTGTAATAGATTCAGATAGTCTATTACAGAAGGGTTTCAGAGATGCTTCAGAGTTAATTGCTTTTACCTCAAAAAACCTATTAGGTGTTGGGTATGAAGACGTTGCTGTTCCTCACTCAGCTGACACAGGCAGGCAGTGTGCTGGGTAAACTTTTCCCTCGGTTTTCACTGCAAACCCTTTCAGCCAGCTTAATTGATTCTCCCACTTGACTGTGTAGTACAAGTGTTTGATGTGATGAGTTTGTACTTGTCTATAAAAGTGAAAAAGTGATATACAAGAGACACTTGTGACTCGTGGTCCATTATCATGATTATTAACTTCTCTGAAGTCCTATAATGAACAATCTGTCATTTACAAGCTGGTAGTACATCATCGCTTAATGCGCTGAATACTTCTGTATTGCTAAAAAGCCAAGTGATAATCCATTAAGCAGCCTGTCCCACCATATCCGATCTTTACCAGCCTTGGAAGGAAGGTTAACAGGAATCTCTTGAGCTTTCTGTGTATCTTTTGGATTCTGTTTCTTGTAATAAAGTGTCCTCAAGCACTAAAAGTCTTGGCACAATAGCTGGTGTCCAGCTCACTCGTGTGTTCCTGCATTACATATGTCTGCCATGCCCATCTACTGTCAGGCTGTGGCACATTACTCTAATTTATTGTCTGGCAAATTCATTTCTGCTTATGTGTCTGGACTTGTGTTTTCAGCTGTATGCCTGAGGATTAATTCTGAGGGTTTTCTCAGATGGCTTTGCATTTTTTGTTTGACTTTTCTATTGACATTCAGTTGTGGAAATGTTTAGTAACTGAGTCAAATTACCTTTAAGTGCTTCCTGATACACCTTCCTAGACCGTATATCTGAAACACTCCTCCTGTCAGAAACACCCTACCATGTCTGTGGGGTTTTTTTTTCCATTCTGTGCCGAGAAGTCTAACTGATGTTTTCATATTGGTGCCTACAAAATGTTTTTCATTCATTTAAATTTGTTACTCTCAACTAGATTTCAAAGATGTTTCGTTACTAGAAAAAACTACCCAGTGAAAGCTTTGGGCACTTTCTGTGTCACAGGGCACTTTTCCTTACGTAAATCATATTAAAGGCTCATTCATAAATAATTTACCAAGGGCTACAAAAATTTTAATAGTCGATAATCTGAAGGTTTACCAACTCAAACAAATAAATTGGTGGTATAGTGCAGATAACATCTTCTACTGATATGTTTATCCCCATCTTTATCAGATGTCCCTTCTGTTAGGAGTGAGCTAGCAGCTTTCAAAAAATATTGATGTATTCAATAATGTTCACTTTCTACAGTCCAATAAATGCTTCTAAAATCATCTGCACTTGCTTCCTCTGGGATATTTATAGAGAAACTTCTATCAGTATGCCAAAATCCATGACAGACTTTACCTTAAAGCAGGCACAGCAATGTGGTATTGTCATGTAAACTCACTCAGTAAATAAGAAATTTGGTTGCCATTAATTCTTTCTCATACACATTCAAAGTGATTAAACTGCATCAATAATCTCATCTACAAAAGGTGTATCTACCTGTCTTCTGCTTTTTTTGTCCGGAAAAGTAACACTTGTCCACTTCAGGTAATGAGATAATTCCCATTCAGTCGAATTTTCAGGAAGTTTTTGTTTCACATGCATACATATATTTAAATCACGATCAAAATTGGGGAATGTATATGAGTATGCTTAAACATATATGACATACATATTTGCTTAGATAATTTCCTCTAACTACGTGTGTGTGTAGCTGCATCTAAATAGCCCAAGGCAAAATGCATTCAAGGATAACTCAGTAAAGCTATCAGGAAATCTTCAACAATTGTGGTTCTTAAAGTAGTAGGATATGATGCACAGTCAACGTTAATGGAGGTGAGCAAAAATATCATGCCACAAAATACAGTGGAAACAAAACGATTATCAACATCCTAGCCTCAAAATAAAAAATAACAACAATCTCGAATCATAAAACAGGCAATCCTGCTTTGGCTCCAAAATAAATACCAGCTTGTCAGACTGTTTAACTATATGAAGCACCTGGCATGCTCTTGATACTCTCCAGGTTGTAAATCATAATGAGAAAATATCACAGACCTGGGCTCAGTGACCCATGTGGTTCTCTTCATCTCTGTGTTCCTCTGATTAACTATTCAAACAAGATCTACAGGACCTGGTCTAACTGATCTGCTTATCTTCATATGCTCAGGAATACCTCTCCATCTGTTTCTTATGTATCCATCCCCGTGGCACCTGGAGTAATGAAGCTTTAAAACTACAGGCAGGGCTTCAGTCAGCCTGCCTAAGCTATGGCAACCTCATCTTTGGTTCAGATCCAAATCTTTAGATGTACTTAATGGGGGGATTCTACCTTTAATAAAGTTCCTAGCTTTATTAAGTTGTTAATTTTTTCAGGTTCCAGATCTCTTTAAGGTGCCAGATGAATTTCAGTGGAGAAAACCCAAATCCAGAAGGTTTTTAAGAGTCATCACCTAGGTCTTGAGAGGGTTTCCTTGCTAGGAGCCTACAATTTAGTCACCCGTTAGGTGTTCCTGTATCCCTTGAGTAATCGAAAGACAGATGTCTAAACATCGCTGAGGAACAAAATCCCAGGTGTCTAAACTCACATAGAGATCATTACTTTCGTTATTGTAGAAAACATTTCCTCCATCAAATTTCCATTGTCTTTGACAGAGTCAAAATCTTCTCTTTGCAAAGCAGGCACAGAAAATGAGTCAGGATGCCCCATGGGAAGCAGTCAGGTAAAAAGACCTTCACGCTTCAGTTTTTGGTTTTGTTCCTTTCTTTTCTGAAAAGACATTTGCTGAAGAATATTTATTGTGTCTATCAAATAAATTAGATATGTTTATAGTGGTTTTAACGTGGATTGTTAAAAATGGCTTTCATATTCTACCTCCTTGTGTTCATATTCAATTGCTCTGCCTGGTTTTCTTCATTCTCTAAATATTTGTCATTAGGTTATTTGAAAAAGCAAGGAAAAGAAAAAAAAGAAAGAGAGTGGTCCATACGGCACTCAGGAAGAAAAGACTTAAACAGGCTGAGAATTAGTTTATACATTGATTTGTCATTTATACTGTTTAGAAAGCCTTAACTGTGAGACAGATTTTTTTGTCATATATCATGCACACTCTCACACTGAAGCAGCCTCTATTTGACCTCTTAATCAATCTGAGTGCCAGTGCCAGAAAAAAAGAGGGAGATACAAGATAGCTTATACAAACGCCAAGTTGGCTGTGTTCCTCTGAACCATCTGCACTTCTAACCATGGTCAGACTAAATGTCTGCTAATGGCCCCTTCTTCTGTGATCCATTTATATGTCCCTCTTTTTCTTTTTTCTTTTTCTTTTTTTTTTTTTAAAGTGGAAAACAAATGGCATTACTGGACCTGCTCCGCTTCAATGCAGCTGTGAATTGCAGGCCTAGAAAAGCAGCCAAGGAGAGTCAGACAGCAAAGCCTTTCTGCTTAGAGAAGCAAGGCCAAAACTGCTGATTTGGCTTCATTTTGATACATGATATATTTTTTTTTAACCTATAAATTTTAATGTGGTCCTTGGAGGACATATTTCGAGATGATGGTTTTTCCATTTCTTTTCTTCTTTCCCCCACCCTTTAGAAGCAAAGAGGTTTGTTGGACTTTTTCCCCATTGTAATTACTGGACCTTGCAACTTGTTAATCCATCTGCAGATAGGATGAAACTTGAAATCAAGGCAATATGTGGCTGATAAGACAGTGGCCAGGATCAGTTTCCTGCAGGATTAGGCTTTAGCCCTAAAACAACATATTCTCAGTAGAGGAAGGTGTATTTGTAAGAAGCAGTAGAGGGGAAGTGGAGAGGAGCCAGACAGACAAGGTCTTGAGTCCAGCTGGGAGCTCCAGGTACACCTGTATTATAAATAACAATTGATCATTGTTCTCTAAAGCCAAATATGAATCTTTAGTGCTTCCTTTTAGAGCCTGGGTTTTTTTGCAACAGCCCATCTTTGTGATGTTAATTTTCCCTTAAGTAGTCAAGTATTCACCCAGTGTCAACAGCATTGACCAACAATGTCAACAGCTTCTGTGTAGATCTGGTGCTCAGTGATATGGATTAGTGGCAGATCTGGTACTGCTAGGTTAATGGTTGGTCTCCTAAAAGTCTTTTCCAAGCTAAACAATTCTATGATTGGTAACGATGAGCACTGATTTAGTAAGATGATAGAATCATACCATCATAATTTTTGTCTCATTGAAGTTGAGGGCTGGACCTCAGTACCAAAGTTTTCACTGCAAAACAGTGGGCGTTAGGTTTCTAAATACCTTGGATGGTCTTCACTGAGAGTCTTGAATCAGAGCCCCCAGGTCCACATTTTGCCACCTACACATGGATTCTCATTTTCAAAGTTGGGACATCAGCAGAGGGTGTGAGGTGCCCAGTGTTCCTCAGAAGGAAAACTCCAGTAGATACGGACCCCCACCTGCTGTTTGTTAGGCCCAGGTTATTAAAAACAGCTCTCTCATGCGTTGCGCTCATTCCTGCCACATGGTTATTCTGAGTGTCTCATCAATTCCCCTCAAATCACAAACGGAGGCATTCAGCACAACAGGCTGTCCTCAGCTGAAGTTCATCTTATAGTCAATTAAACTTGCAGAAAACAATATTTTTTTCCTCCATCTCGTTTTCCCACAGGACCTCTCTGTGAGTGTGTGTGTGTGCATGCGTGACCTTTTGGAGGGTCTTAATTTCTGGGCAAAAAGCCAAATGCTACACTTTCTTCCCAGCCCTAGGCTGTTTCAAGCCTTCCTGAAGACAGCGGGTTAGATCCGTTCTTTGCATAAGGACAGATTCTGTCAGTCGTGGCAACAGGGATAGTTTGTGTTTAGAGTTTCTTAAAAATAAGAGTGATGAGGAAGGCACTGAGTGGAGGCTGTTTGCACCTCTTCACGAGTTAAACACTAATTAGAAGAGGGCGAAAAGGGCTTCCCAGACACGTTGCAAATGAGGCTTGTTGTCGAGCCGGTGCTAACCGTGCTTTTCTCTGGCAGGTGTGCATTTCCCGGCAGAGCCCAGCCTGAAGTCTATTTATGAGCTGCTCTCCCCACAACCTTGCCTCTGAGGCCCTCAAGGCCAGGTTTCGAAATTGCTTCCTTCAATTTAATCCCGAGTTTCAATAGAACTAAAACAACAATGGAAATCTCAGTGGTGGAAAGTGCAAAAGTAAATTGCCAGTGTAGCTTAGAAGTTAGAGACGAGATGTGCCTCCTCTTCCTCTGTTCTCCTGAAACTGCGGGAGCTGATTTATATGTATAGGCAGATCTCTGCTTGCAAGCAAAATCACGCAAGCTCACATCGCCAGGAATAACACTATTACTTTTAATGGAAATAAGCTATTCATGACCCAAAGCTCTGAAACAGCTCCACACAATGTGTTGAATACATAAAGTCTAAGATTTCCTTCTAAAGAAATACACCGGGGACTTTTGTCCCAATCCAAAAAAAAAAGAAAAAAAAAGGGGGGAGAGGAATTATTGTGTTAGGCTTTCTCTTCCCTATGAAAATCTTCCTCTTGGAGGCAGGTACTGGTTAAAAACATGAGAAAAATTTGTAGTGAATAAGACTGACACAAAAAAGAATAATTCTTGTCAGCAAATAATAGTAATTATTGCAAAGTTCATTTCACAAATAAGTAGATTCAGTGTAGGAATAAGATCCTCAGCCAATCATGGTTTTAGTGACTGCAAATGATTAATTACAATGGCTTTCCTATTTCATTTGAAATAATCTACCCAAATGCCAGGGTTATAGGTCATGTGCTCATAGAAGAAGAAATTGCTACAACCATGTAGTCCCCTGTTTCATAAAGAAATGTTTGAACAGGATCTCTTACAAAAACACGGGAATAAGACTAAAACCATGAGCCCCGTCTGTATGTATTAGATGCACTCTGGCCCTGATCTTATATCACTGATGTCAGTAAGAATATGGCTAAGCCACTTGCATGGAATAGGTCCTTGGCTCGGTTTTATATATTTCCTCTTACTTTCTAATATTCTTGTCCAAAGCTTTATGCTATGAGATTTGTAATTGCAACAGAGAGGATTAATTTAACATCAATTTTGCATCTGTGACAATGCATGTGTCACATAGTACAAGAATAACCTACTACTTGGACCAAGTTCTGAGGTACACATAAATCTATGTAGAGCAGCCCAGAGAATATCTAAGATACTACAGTATGAAGCATAATGAAGAGTACTAAAGAGAGGACTGTAGCAAAAAAAAAAAAAAAAAAATTAAAAAAAAATCACGTGTGCCATGGCACACACTGAAAGCAGCATTTGTTGATTTTAAATGATATCTCCTTACTCTCTACAGTGACAATTCATACAGGCTTATAATCAAATATCTAGTTGTATGAATAAGTATACAGTTGCCAATAGGACTGACCTGAAATCGGGCGTCTGTATAGCACTTCTCAAGAATTTTTTTGAGGACCTCCCATAAAGTATCACGTAAACCCCTATCTTGGTGTCAAAAAAGGGTGGCATATCAAAACATGAGAAAGAGAAGCAAAGACAAATGTTTCTTCATCTGACCTCAGTGAACACTCAGAACACCTTAGTGAGGATGTACCTGAAACCTGTACCTGTAGCTGTACAGGGCTTAGTGTAAGTACCTAAAATGTTGGTTCCTTCTCTCATAATGGCTGATCCCATAGTTTGTATTAAAATAAATGGTTTGTAGCCAGCTTCTAAACTTGTAATCTTTTTTTATGAAGAAAAGCATAAAAAAAAGGCAATTCAAAACTTTTCAGCAGCTATTTCTATAAATGAGATTGCTGCTGAATATTATGGTTATATTACTGTACTTGTAGTTACAACTCAAGATGGAAAAAATTAACTGATTACCTGATTTTCCCTTTCAGGTTTTGTGGGTTTTTTTAAAAAAATTTCTTTTTATACCAAAACTAACTTACATTCTAAGGATTAATTTCTTCTTTATAGAATGAAAGAAGGAAAACGAATATACACACAAGAAGACAGGAGAATTTAGCCCTTCTTTCTCAAGTCCAAAGGCTGCTGACATGCTTATGTCAGTGATCCTCAGCTTCTGTAGCTTAGAAAGCATGGTATGAATTGTCCCTTACGTTATAGGACTTCCCAGAGACCCAGCTGTACTGCACTCAGGACACACTTAGACTTGCTCTTTCTCTCTTGAGCTCGCAGTCTAAAGAGAGACCATAACAAGTAAGGGGAGAAAACACTCAACGGGTCATTTATTTTAGAAATTAAATATGGATCTTCCAGTCCCTTGTGGACTGGATCCATTAGCCTTGCTTTCACCTGCGTGTTGAAGGTGTTTGGAGGTATTATAGGTATGACTGTGTACTCAGTTTATTACTAAAATTGTTACCAAATTCTGCACAGACTACTAAGTGTTCAGGTACTATGGTAATTAGTTCAGTCTAAAATCCTCACCAGACAAAAAAGACTGACAGAATGACCTTTAAATCCCCATGCCTTCATTTTGGCATCTTATCTGCATTTCACAGTTCCTTCTTAGCATACGACAGAGAGAATTCAGCATTCGTTTCAGCTGTTGAATTCAAATATGAAATTACTGGAGAACTACTCACAGTCATTTCACCCAGAGAAATATGTATTTTGAGGCCTGAAATGGGTTCATCCGTGGCAACTGTTTCTAATGACTCTGATAGTATCAAGACCAGAGTGAGCAGGATGCTTCATTCCCAGCAGAATACAGTGGCACTGTGTAGCTAAACCATTCTTACAATTACCAGCTGCAGTTTGAGATGAGTCAAGAGACAAGCTCTTCTCCTGTCAAAAATCAACACCCAAATCCCTTTCAAACAGCCTTTGTGTTCTTCGGAGTTGACTCCTCTCCCCTCACAGGCATTGCTGGCAATTCGGCGAAAGATTAAAACATTTTGGGTAAGGGCTCCCCTCTAATGCTCTTACTCACAGAGTTGTGGGCAGGGACGTGGTCTGTCCTCAGGAACACTCTTCACAGAGCAGAAAGCTAAGCAGAAGACACGTCATGGTGGTGGGGGTGAAAAAACTACAGTAGTATAGCTCTTTTTTGGAGATTTGATCTCTACTTCACGCATCAGATTGTCTCATGCTGTCAGCCTTGAAGAGGGTGGAGAGAAGAGCTCTTTCACCAGTGCTGCTAGATTTGAGTCCTTAACTTGGATTGAAATTTGTAAATGTTGGGCTTTTGATTATATGTCAACATTTGTAGCGTGGCGGAAGCAAGATGTGGTGCCTTTGGTCTTTAGGGGGATTCCTATAGATTTTCAGTACGTATTTTTAGCACATAAGACCAGTTCCCTCATTTTAAGGTGCCTAGTGACCAGTTCAGGAAACAGCTGTTCAGCAATAACAATGAGCAAGAGCCATCTCCAGCACTGCTGATGAAACCTGAATAAAACTGGTGCGAATCAGCAGCGATTGCTCACATCTCTTTTGAGAAATGCTTTGACTTGAACTACATCCACCTGCTGGTAGAAACACCACCCTACCGTAGCACCAAAAGTATCCGAATAAGGTTGTCTAAAACCTCACGTGACCTAAAAGTCTCAAACTTTAAATTCACCATCCTCCTGAACGTTATTGCTGTCTGATATGGCTGATGGTGAAGAGCCCACACAGTTGTACAGCTCTGGCATGGAGTTAGCCTCTGTCAGCCAGAGAGAGATGAGGACATGCAAGGAGTCTTCAAGAGCAAAACCTAAGTATTCTTTCAGTTCTGCACAAATTATTGTGTGGTGTTATACTGCCATTGCAGCTAAGCTGTTGGGCCTGAGACCTCCAGGTATAAGTACTGTGGATTTCACCTGCTTGTAGACAGATTCCATTATCCTCTTCCTGGAACCTAGTTATAGCAATGACAGATAGAGAGAGATACTCTTGTGATTTATATCACAGCTGCCACTTCGGCATGTGATCACTTGTGGTAGGAGACATGGATGCCAGTAATCCAAGAGTTACTTAGATTCCAAATCCTATAATGTGTTGGCAGAAATCTTATGACTCCATTAAGTTGTGTTACAGTGTATGGAAAATAGACTTATCAATCATCTTCAGTTACATATTTAGAACTCATGTGATATTTAAAAGAACAATGATCTTTAAGATACAAAAATAGTATACTCAATTAATTTATTCTGCTCTCTTACAGACTTAGTTTGAGTTACATGGCAAGTGAAATTGTCCCAGTGATTTAAATCTACAGCAGGGAGTGCTAAAATTAACATAGTACTGAAGGTTGGGGGAGAATAACGAGCACGTGCTGTGCTCTATCCCAGAGCTTTGTGCAGCTTATCAGGAAAAAAGACAAAGTAAGGGAGAGCTGGGTCATCTAGCTGTAGAAAGAACGATGTTATGGGTTCTCATGGCTTTCACTCCAAGAAGTGTCCTCAACTGGAGGTTGAACTTGTTATTGCAGTTAGGGAAATCAAAGCATTTAGGCAAGCAAATGGGGCTAGACTGTGGAGGGGTGCAGAGAATGGTGGCAGATGCTTTACTTTTTGTGCATAGCAAGCAGAATGGATGATTCAGAGGAGGGCAATGGCAATGGACACTTGTCCTAGAGGATTCTAGCTCCAGAGATATCATAGTGCAGGATAGTTTTTATTTTCTGTTCATCTCCATCATTCTGTAAAATTAGGTATTCAGGGGCAAGGGGAACTGCAGAAAAAGCAACTTTGGTCTAATTAAAAAAAAAAAAAAAGACAGAGAGACAGAATGAAGCAGGCAGTGCCAGACTAGTGTAGTACCCCTTTCGCAAAGGTTTTGTTAGGATTATCTATGATCATTCTGGATATTCCTATCACTTGTGCAGATCATACTAATTTCTTGGCCTCCATGACATTCTGTGGTGAGGAGTTCCATAGCCTGGCGCCAGAATTTCAGCCTTTCCTTGGTTTAAAATTTCTTGCCTTTCCATTTATCCAAGTTTGTTTAGTATTTTTGATTTTCCTTGTTTGTGCTTGAATGTTCATATCTCATGGCTTATTCTTGATTTTCACCTTTGTATGTGCCCCAGAACTAGACGCTGAACCTCTTTAGTATTGAAAGGTTTCATGAGATGGAAGCATCTCTACCTATCTACAAAGTCGTAAGGTCATAGTTACACCTCTGCCTGTGCAGTCGATGACTGTCATTGCAAACTTCATTTATTTCTGACAAATATGATGTGAAAGTACAAGTTCAACTCACTCTTTGTACAAGAAACAAGGATTTGTCTTTTCCTGTGTCACTTACCTGAACTCTGTCATATCTCTAAGGGTGGACACAGCTCCCATATAAGTTATCTCAGACCTTCGTGTTTCACTTTTCATAAAAGAATGAAAAATTCAGATGGTTCAGAAGAGGAAATTTAAGTCAGTTATTTCAATATATTGCTCAAAAACATTTTAATACTAGGAAAAAAATGAACAAAACACAGAATGAAAAGGCACACCAAAGACCCCAACTCTCTCCTGTTTGGGGGGACCCATAGTTTGCATGCAAAGAGTCAAACAGAAGTACTTAACCAGGGAAATACTGAGGTGGGATCTAACATTGGTCTTTGACTACCAGAGAGGACTGACAGATAGGACAAAACCAGACTCTTCTCAGGGGGCATTACCAGATGCAGCAAAGGAAATACACACCAGATACAAGGAAATCTTCACTTGGAAACTGGTTATACACAGAAACAGGACATGCAGAACTCCTTCCTCAGAGGTTTTCAGCACTCAGCTGAAGAAGGCACTGAGCAACTCGATCTGACTTGCTCTGAGCAGAAATTTTGACCAGATGACCCCCTTCCAATTTGAACTATTCTATAAATCTGTGATACTGGATGATAACTACCTGCAATTAAGCTACATGAAATTTCTTCAAGATCTAAAATGCTGTTTAGGATTCACATTTAGGATATTTAGGCTCTTTAGAGCCCCATTTGAGGCTTGTAGCTTCAAAATCAAACTTCAAGAGCATTAAATGTTTCAAAAAAAAACAAAAACAAAAACTTTAGGAAGATTTTTACCCTCCCACAAGCACTGTCTGACACTAATTAAATTCTGTATTTGATCTTCAGTCTCCGCTTAGTGATGAACCTGCTGCCATGATAGCCTGACATTTATTTGGATTTATGACTCTAAGGAAATTTAAAGCTGAGAAGAGATCAAATCAAACTAAGTAAAACAAAACATAAACACCAATGTTCTATTTTGGCTATAAATTTAAAGCATCAGATGAAAGAGCTCAGATTTGACGAGTTCGGTTACTTCAGCAAGTGCTGATCTGTCTGAAGCAATAGAATAGTTCTATGATCATTCCTATATCACTTCTACTTTGCACCAGAAATCAGTGCTTTGGCACTGATTAAAACTTTCAGGGAAAAAAAAGGTTTGGTGTATTTTTTTTTTGCATAAAACCAAGCTGAGAATCCCATAAATTCTCTACTACCAGATAACGTAGCACAGTTCAAATATCCCAGAGCCAGTACTCAGTGAAATTATTTCACCCACACAACACAGCTCAGAGATGCACAGGTGTGTTAGAGTCACGTATAAAGAATATATCCACAGCACAGGTCTGCTTCAAAACCTTCCAGCAAGAATTGTTAAGAGGCCATTCCCAACACCTCTGCTTCATGCACCTTCCTGCTCTCTGACCACAATTCTTGGGTTTAGAGTGGTCAGTAATCACAAAACATGGTGGCATGAGGATATCTAAATCCTGCTGTTCAGTGGTGAGACAAGTTCAGGTCACCATGTGCCTGGAAGATTTGGTGAAGAGCATTGCAGAGAGTAGCATTGCTGATGAATGGATAGAGCGATGGTGTAATTAAATCTGACACATGTTGTCGTAAATCAAAGCTGACAGAAGTCCCAGATTTATTTTAGAAAGCTCTGTGCAGGCCAGAATATCCAAGTCTTTCAAGCAAAACATAAAACCAAAATCCTGACCCTTCTTGTCTTTAATGAGCCTACAGCCATATTTTAAATAACTGAGCTGAGCATGAGAGGACTGAGGGCAAAGCATTTCCTGATCAAGGGCAGCAAGATACACATTAAAAGGAATGTGTAGATAGAGACTTTCCCTCTCCTAAGGATGCAATATAAAACTTTCATCCAAAAAGTGATGCTCATCGTTAGGTGTATAATGCTGGGACTTGGACTTATTTCCCTGCTCCCAGGGAATGTTGATCAGATCTTTCAAAAACATGTATTAAACAAAAATTATACAATTATATATAAAGAATGAATATTCTCACCCCTTTCAGAACTTTTATCTCAAAAAGATAGAAAATCTGGACACCCTATGAGATCTGTTAGGGACTTTACTGATGCTGCTAGTTCTCCATTGAAGTTGTTCAGAATCTATGCTGAAAATTGGGACAATAAAACTCACAGGCAGACAAAGCTCTCTGGAAGTCAGATCATGACCTCCTTCCTGCCCTGATTTCCCCATAGTTTTGATTGGAAATAGGATTATAAAGTGCTTCCTAGTCCGAGGGGAGGGTTGGATTTGGAGACCTCCAGAGGTCCCTTCCACAAAATCACTGCAAGATTCCACGATTCCCTCTTAAACAGTTGTGTAATAGCAAGAAGCATCCATCATACTTGGCTATAATTCAGTTTATGCTTTTTTTTTTTCCTAGCCAAGATTGAACCAAGAATGATACAAGTTTGCAATTAAAATAAGAAGCTTTAATTAAATTGTGTTCTATGCTTTCTCCTGAGACTACACAATCTTTGAATTCCCACTGACGATGTTTCACACTGGTATACCACAGGGATTTCTTCTTATGTTTTTTTTTTTTGTTATTCTAGTCCTAAATGTTTCATGAGAAGAAAGGAGTTTTTCCAAGCACTTATTAGATACAAAAGATGAAAACAGGAAAGCCCAATGGCAAGATTTGTAAAATCAATCCAACATTGACTTGCAAAATATTAGTAGTCCATAAATCAAAAACATTTCATCAGGATGCCTTCCTTTAGCCATTTCACCTATTTTCCCACCTATTGACCAGGAATGCTACAGTAAGTCTTGGGGTTTTTGTAACATTTTTGCTGACAAAACAAGGCAGTGGTTTACAAACATTGTCTCTCTCTCAAGCAAAGTCAGGAGGATCCATCCTTTCACTTTCCCCGAAGGAACCGATCATCTTCCTGAGTTGGCAAGAGCTGAGTAATTTTCACCAGGCCTGCATGTGCAACTGCCTCACAAAGTACTCAGGATTGGGTATCAGTCAAAACAAGCGTATGTGGAAATTTACCATTTTAGCAGATGGAGTCAGAATAGCTCACTTGCATACAGTAAAAGCCTTAATATTTCCACAGCTGGCAAGTTTCCTGTGGGCTAAAGGATTGGAGCTTTTGCTTTTTGAGACAGAAGAAGTAAATCCAGCTTTAATTCAGAAAACTTTTTGTGTTTAAAATCTCTAAAGAGACATTCTCACTCCCCTAGAAGACAAAACCAAGAAGTCAGGCTATCTGAAGGGAAAACATGTAGCTTTCCTCCTCTGCCCCATCCACCCTGAAGTGAAAAGAGTGACAGGGTAAAAACTCAGTTTTGGCTTTGGTGCCTTATTTTACCATCAGGCTTTTCTTGATACTTCTCTTTAGCCAGAGATCTCACCCCTTGCCTCTCCTGACCAATAAAACTGTGTCGACAGAAGTCTGCAGAACAGAGGGGATCAGCTTCTGAATTTTATTGTGTTGCTTCTGTGAAGTCCAGCGTAACAGGAGAGTGTGTTATGAAATCAGACATTAATATTACACACTTATGAGTCACTTAACATACACTGATTTAGCCAGAAGAAAACACCCTTTCTTGGAATCCCTTTCTGCTGGAAAGTTAACTGCTTCTGTTTCTTAGACTAGATTTTCTTGTCCACAAGGAAGTCAAAATCCTTTTTTAATACCATGCGAATTGAAGCGTATTTGTTCACACATTTCTTGACAGTCAGAACATTTTGAATCGAAAGAAACTTTGTCGGAACTCGAAACTGTTATGAGGCTGCTCTAGTTTGAAAGGACATGTCAAAGGAAGGGCTAATGCTTCTCCCATTTTGCAAGGCTTGGCGAAGGCACTGACATGAGGTTTACAACCATGGATTTTCAGCTTTTGCCATGACACAGAGGTGGGTGAAGGATGGGCAAATCCTGTTCAGAAACAGAAAGAATAAAGTCCTGAAAATTTGCCCCGCACCTGTGTTTTATCTGCTGGACAATACTTCTTCTTAAGCTCTGATGTTCAGAAAGTGGATGTTGTGACCTTCATGCTGAAGAAGTCAAATGTCACTTTTTCCTCCTGACAGCATCTTCCTGTGAAGCAGACAAACAGCAAATTTGAGAAAGTTGCCTTGAAATGAATCTGTCACTATCCTGTCCCCTTTATTTGAGTATAACCCGCTCTTTAAGCACAGAGGTAGACTGGGAGTCTTGGGTTCTGGTGACAGCGGTTACCACAATGATATTTTGCCTGTCACAGAGGAAAAAAAAAATCAGATCATGTTTACCCAGTTTTTACAGCTAGTAGAGCTAGATGTTGTTCAGAAGGTACATTGACACTTCCAGTTACATGCTTTATTATTCAAAAGAAGTACTTTGAAGTACTCAGTTTTCCACCTTCCCTGTTTCCTAGAGGCTGCTGTTGTACTGCTGTTATGCCTTGTAACACCTCTGGTCACGCTTCTCTCCAGACAAATAAAAAAGTTTTGTCCTGCTGACTGTATGCTGAAATTACAAGTGTAAAATTGCTTGCCTAAAGCACAGCCATATTCAGGCAAATAAGTGACCAGGTTTCACGGATGTTGTCCATGTATACACTCACAGACTAGATATAGTAGTAAATTCTTCTTAAATATACTAACCAGAGAAAACCCCACATGGATTTTTTGTATTTCTTTTATACAGCCCTGATGCATTTACTCTAATACATCAAGTACTTTACATCACCTATGTAAGCAGACAGCTTTGGCCACCTATACAGGGAGGAGTTTGTGAAAGCTTTGGAAATATCAATCACTCCTGTCCCCAGCCGTCCAGCTGACACACTCACTGGGACTCACATTGTGAAGATTCAAGGTTCCCAATGGACACAAACCTTGCTTCTTTACTATCCCAGCCATCTAAATCATGGTGATTGCATGGTCCAAGCTATATGGGGGAGATGGTGCCTTTCATCCCAAATTACATAGATGTAAATGGATCAAACATTCAGGTCTGTGGTATCATACCTGTATTCATACCATACTTTTCTTTTTTGCCCATGTTTTCTATTTAATTTCTAATTAATTAAAAATAAACCCACAAAATTAAATTGATTTTAAATTTGCTCTTAGAAAAAAGGATACTGAAATTAAAAAAAAAAAAAAAGAACAGAGGAGTCCTTGCTGAGTATTTTTTTTAACCAAGACCACCTGCCTTCATCTTAGATTGGCTCTGGACACTCCTGTTTTCCCATCACCTCATGCTAATAGCATTAGGTATCAGACACTTTCTTAAATTTCCACAGATCTCCTGTTTCTTTTCTTTTAAAAAAGCACCTATTGATGCAGACAGCATTTTTCTCTCTGACTGAATAACACAAGACACAATGGTGAACCTCCAGAGAGCATTGGTCTTGACAGGGAGCTGGTTCTTCATATAATATTATAACAGACAAACATGCAAAAGGGGAAAAAGAAAAAAAAAAGGACAGTTTCCCTATGTAATGAAAGCTC
The DNA here is from genome assembly GCF_000703405.1 of Apaloderma vittatum. NCBI lineage: Eukaryota > Metazoa > Chordata > Aves > Trogoniformes > Trogonidae > Apaloderma > Apaloderma vittatum. Next base: position 6,186 of record NW_009707593.1, on the reverse strand, counting down.
AATGATTTAAAAAGCAGCAGTGTGTGCATGAGGGAAGGAAGGGAGACTGGGGGATGGGATGGCAGATTTCACTTGCCAGACCAGGGGTGACAAAAATTTATCCCAATCCAATAGACCATGTGAAAGGATATTGCCAGGGTATGAAAAAATTCTTTCAGGGGGACAGAATGTATTTTTCTTGCCCTTTCTCTAAAGCCCTGTTATTTTGCTGTTCTTTGCTTGCATCTGTTAAATGCTGGAATGTCTGCAGGGACGTTTTGAAAAGCTGCACAATGTCAATTAAATTTGCCGAGCAGTATATCTTTTTGGAGTACGTGTGACCTTTTCTGTTTGTCATTTCCTGGGCATCACACCAAGTGATCCTCTTAGGATGCTGGCTTTGTGGAGCAGGCCCACAGCAGCAGGACTGCAGGAACTGCAGGTTTCTGGGACCGCTGCCAACCTCCGGATAATTGCCATTTTCAGGAAAGAGCTAGAAAAGCTTGGCTGAGTCCATCTTTTACAGATAGATTGACCCCTTTCTGCCACAGTCAGAGAGAAATACATATCCAAAAAGAGAGAGAAGGGAGGGGAGGAGGGGGAGAGAGGAATGATTACAGCAGGAAGGCTACATCTGATCTGAACAGGGGAGATTTGGAGGTTACACTTGCTGCTTCGCCATCAGCAATATTTTTAATGTCTTCTCTTTTCAGACAGATGAATCTGAGAATGAAGCTTAAATCTGAGCTCGGTTACAATAAAACTGGTGCTTCTGTGAGAGCAGAGTTGGTTCTCTGAGAGAGGGTTGGGAAGTGTGGTAATTCAATACCTTCATGCGATACATCTGCTGGGAAATAACAATTTGAACATATACACAGCAAGTGAAAGAGAGAGAATGAATGCAAGCAGAAAGCCCCTGCAGGTGCTTGGAAATGAGGTGGGGGACAGTAAAAGGAAGGAGGCTGCATGGCCACAGTCTGGTAACTAAGCTGAGATGCTTCCAGTACTTAAAGGGGGCTACGGGAAAGTCAAGGAGGGTCTCCTTATCACAGAATCACAGACTCATAGAATGTCAGAGGTTGGAAGGGACCTCAAAAGATCATCTAGTCCAGCCCCCCTGCCAGAGCAGGATCACCTACAGCAGGTCACACAGGAATGGGTCCAGGCAGGTTTTGAATGTCTCCAGAGAAGGAGACTCCACAACCTCCCTGGGCAGCCTGGGCCAGGGCTTTGTCACCTTCGCAGGGAAGAAGTGTTTTCTAATGTTTTTGTAGAACCTCCTGTGTTCCAGCTTGCACCCATTACCCTTTGCCTTATCATTGGGCATCACTGAGAAAATCAGGGACTGTAGTGACAGGGATAATTACTTCAAACTGTAGGAGGGGAGATTTAGATTAGATATTAGGAAGAAATTCTTTAGTGCGAGGAGGGTGAAACACTGGCACAGATTGCCCATAAAAGCTGTTGATGCCCCATCCCTGGAAATTTTCAAGGCCAGGCTGGATGGGGCTTTGAGTAACCTGGTCTGGTGGGAGGTGTTCTGCTCATGGCAAGGAAGTTGAATTTAGATAGTCTTTAATGTTCTTACCAACTCAAACCATTCTATGATTTTATGATTCTATGATTCTATGCTTTGAAAATCAGTGAGAGTCACAATTGCACCTTATGAAAGTTTGGAGTGGAAACCCTATGTCCGGCAAGTGGCTGACTGGGATGAATGGTGGTGACATGACCAGGCAGTGATTTCAGCAAAACAAGACTTCTGATGCATTGCCTTCTCCACACGCACACCCGTCCCAGACCTACATTTAGGGTTCAGCTGAAGTGCTGGGATCCCCACCCTGAGCCTGAACACCTGCCCTGGCAGATCTCAGCAGAGGTGGGACAGGTGATGGTCAACGTCTGGCTGAAATATCCAGCCTGCCCCAGGCAATCTCAAACCATGAGGTCTAAGCCCTGTCCTAACTCAATTTGGGAATGGAAAGAGGTGAGTAAGCAGTTGTCCCTTCACTGTGGTCATGTGCCCTGCTAGGTAAGGACACCACAATTCTGTCACTTCTCCCTGATCCTGGAGGAAAATCCTTCCATCTCTCACTGAAGTGGAGCTGTCTTGCAGAAAAGAGCAAGTCTGAGCCACAAAAATGTATAAAAATATGTGTGAGCTCTGAAAATCAAGAGCTCTATGGAAAATAAAACTTCTGGAACAGAACCTTTCTGCTATGTGCTTAGGTCAGTACAGTCTCTATTAGTACTAAAATGTTTGATGATGTAAAGGACATAACACTCAAATTCATCCACTGGCAATGCTTCTTTTTCTCTTTGGTCACCCATGATCTATCTCTCAGTTGCCAACATAAATAATACTTGGGTTACAGTAGTGTCCTGTGGCTCCAGACTGGGGGAGCTTCAATGTATAAGGTCCTGAGCAAACATGTATGGAGGCATAATCCTGTCAAACGTTATCCAGGTCATATAATCTGTATATTCTTCCCTCTAGAGAATACACTCAGCTTGGCAAATGCTTGGCCTGCTTCTGTATGTGACACTCAATGTCAGTGAGTGACATCTCACAGATGATACTTTATTGGTAGAGCAGGTGCTGGTGGCAAGGACTATATTTATAAAGCAGAGGTCTAAAAATGGCTTTGCAAGGCTCTGTGCTTAACAGGTCTCAGTCATTTCCAGATCAGATTAGGTTCTTTCACAAGAACTTTCTCCCCTTCCTCCACGCCTCACAAAATCTTACTGGAATGGGAAAACCAAGGGGTGCTTCCCCAGATCACCAGCAGAAAAGCCACCCAATCTGGGATATGGAATCCATATCGTTCGTGTGAAAGAAGACATGCACGCCAGAGGAGTTCCCAGAGACATATGTTAGAGGACATTTTAATTTTTTTTTTTACAAAAAATAAAGCAAATTCCCTTTAAGGGGAAGGTTAGGATTGCAGCATCTTCCACTTATCTTAGCCCCAAAAAGTTCCTGCGGACATGTGGCATGTCACCTGCTCTGTGGTAACTGTATACATGCCCAGACCTGAGGAAAATGTGAGGTAGCCTGTTCCTGGTCTGGCACAAGTAAGTGCATGTGTACGGTGCTCTCCAGAGGATAACTGGACTACTCTGGGATCACCTGTGTGTTTGCATTTGTCCTGCAATATTCTTAGTTGATCCCCTAAACTGTCAAACAGTTTGCCACTCTAGGCAGCAGTGGTGTTTCTGGGAGCCAGAGGGAAACTTAAGGCATTTAAATGATGTCCAGCCACCAGCACACCATCTGCAATATCTGAGAATGGATGGCTGCTCTTAAAATTGCACTTCTGTATAAATGTCTTTCCAGCTGTTAAGATACAACACCATGTTCAGAGGTTAAGAGTTTACATAGAGAACATTCTAGATACAGAAGAAAAGCAGTTTAGGCATTTTATTTTGTGCCCAGGATGCAAACTTGACTTTTTTTCTAGAGGTAGCCCCTGTTTTGGTCACCCATGGATACATGCTGGGTGCAAGAAAGGGTGTTAAGTTGCTGGTCTGCTGGCCACCGGAATTGATGTTCTCTGCTCAAGTTAACTGGAAAAGCACTGCCAGACCTCAGCTTATAATGTGCTATTCAGTTAAGGTTTCACATGCTGCTTAGAGTGAGTCTAGTCTGAGTGTGGTCCCTGGTAAATACCAGGGAACAAACTCAAAATTTAAATTTGTAAACCCATTTGTTTATTCCTTGGAAATTAAATAAGTGAGCTTTTTTAATGAATATACATTAAGAAACTATATATTGTAGCTGGAGGACCTATCAGAATCAACAAAGTCATTTAGTCCTGTGGGCGACAGGTAAAAAAGAAAACCGCTATATTCCATTTTGTTTTCATTTTCACTTCCATTTTACAGCTTGGGCATGTAAATGATTTAAATGGTCTCACCAAAGTCAAGAGGACGACTCATGGACTTACAGGGAGGCACGTGATGGGGGGTTTTACCAAATCACTCCCCAACACCAGGTGCTGGAAGACACAGTGTTGGTAGCTGTTGGCAGCTGACGTGAAGAAGTTAAGCTCAGCAGGGAATGGAGCCCCCAGGCTCTGCAGCTCAGCTTCATTTCCTCTCTTTAGCACAAAATATTTTAAAAGGAACTGAGACCAACAGCTTTTCCCAAGCCAACAGAAATAAAAACGCCTGCAGCAGGTGAGGTGCAGAATGCCTGCCCAACTCCAGGCTGCTCTGCCAGGGAATCAGGGGGACGGATAGTGGATCAACAGCAATTGAAAGGTGGGCACAGAGGCAACAGAACCATGGCTGAGGTTCAAACCTAGAGCAAAGCGGCATCCGCGAGAGTGATTGCACTTGTCAACAGCAGAGAAACGCAATCTATAGTTTGCAAATGCAGCCCAGCTCCTTAAAATAAAGTTAAAGAAAAAAAGTGACATGCAAGGAAATCCCTCAGCTCCGTTAGCTACCTGGTTAGGGAGAGGCTGCCCATGAGCCAGCTATATAATGTTGAGGTAAACCCCACAGGTCAGGCAAGATCCGCTGGATGGGTTTGATTAAGGACCAGTGCATCTTTATGAAAGTGAGTCAACTGGACACAGATGTTTCTAGTTTTTGGTGGTGTAGAAGTAAAAGCTTCTCCCCTCTCTCCTCTTTCTGCCTCCTCTAATCTGCAGCTACATTCTTAATACATTTTTTTCATCTCATTTTATTTGTGCGTATTAAAGGAGGCCTGCTCTAGACTCTTAAATTGGGGGGAGACGAAAGAGAGGAAATGCCAACACATCAATCCACACATAGCCAAAGTGCTTACAAACTTCTTATAAACAAATCCCCCTCGGAAAACTTCCCTCCTTGGTGGAAATCCCAGGCTCACCCTCCTTCTTAAAACCAATGCAGTTTGCACCATATTCTGTTGGCGTTAACAAGCTTGGGTTGTTCCAGGCTAAGAGTCAAAAAACAACCTTTCAGCCCTTTGGAGAAAGTGTCCCTTAGCTCCCTTAACATCAAGAAAACAGGTCTCAGCCTAGAGACACCTGAGTTGCACTATGCTGCAGCAGGCAAGTGTGCCTTAGAATCCATCCCTGAGACAACAAAAAGTGACCTGGGACTATTTTCTTTTTTAAATTAGTTAGAAGAAATAGCCCTGTCCTGCAATTCTCTGTCAGATTCCTCTCTTCAGGACCATCCAGAGAAACACCATAAACCCACCTTGCAGCCCCTCCTGCTCTGGTCCTCCTGCTGGATTAGGTGTCAAATATGACACATCCACTCTACTTGAGATATGGAACCATAATCTGTGATTCTGCTTCAGTGGCATTTTTGCATCTAATTCTCCATAGTCACTTGTGCAGATTCACTAGTACTATCAGTACTATAGTACTAGTACTATTATCTGCTCGCATAATCCTCCAGCATTCAGGACGACAAGTTGCTTACCCTTCTTCATCCAAATTCCTCTTTGCTGCTCACACTGACATTATTTAGTTCAACAAAGGAGGTAAATGAAGGATCATCCTATTGTTTCATGCTACCCTTCCGAAACCTTCGTCTTTTCTTAAGATTTCTCACATTCCTAACTCTAAAATGAGAAAGCTTTGAATTTCTCACGCACAATGAAAAAGACATTCCCAAAACCTACACACAAAAAAAAGAAATAAAAAATCTTCAGTAGTACTAACTTACACTCCGTTGATTTTCAGGTGCTTCTTCCTGAGCACCTTTGGACAGACCAATTACTCAAAACACCAGGTATTCTGCAAACTGAGTGCCAGGCAGACCTGGCATATTGGTAGTCTGAGAGTTAAGGCATCACTAGTCATTTTTCAAAAGCTACACCAGTAGCAAGGTACATGCCTTCCCTTTCTAGCATAAAGTCTCCCTTTTTGTATAAATAGTTGTTCCAATTTTGAGCTCAAAGTTGGTGTCGAGCTGTATGTGTGAGTAGAACGTCATTTATAGGCTTGGACTTTTCCTCTCCACAACTGCCTAACAGGAGTTTTTAGTGAGGTGGGTGTTGGTATATTTTCTCATCTAACAAGAAACAGAACAAAGAGGATGGACTCAAGTTGCACCAAAGGAGGGTTAGATTATATATTAGGAAAAATTTCTCCACGGAAATAGTTGTCAGGCACCAGAACAGGCTGCCCAGGGAGCTGGTGGAGTCACGATCCCTGAAGGCATTATAAAGACATGTAGAATCATAGAATCGTAGAACAATTCAGG
>NW_009707592.1:2632-2968 GCF_000703405.1 Apaloderma vittatum | reverse complement strand
ACCTCACTTCCATTCTGCTGCCCTTGGGAACCTCAGGTCCCCCTGGCTCCTGGGAAACATTCCCCTGCAGTCAACTCCACTGAAAGCATAAAATCACAGACTCATAGAGTCATGGAATCATTTAGGTTGTAAAAGATCATCCCATGCTGTGGGGTTAGAGAAAAATTCCTCATGTAAAAATTGGTGTTAATTTGTCACCTGCCTAAAGAAACAAGATCACAGCCAAGAGGTGATGGTCACAAAGTCCAGCAAAGCTGGGCCATACATGGGGTGCATGGCGGGAGAAGGGGGGTGTCTGTCCAGGACCTGGTGCCCATGATCCGCCTTCCTGGCCTG
>NW_009707592.1:1379-2382 GCF_000703405.1 Apaloderma vittatum | reverse complement strand
CAAGGGCCAGCCCCGTCTGCCCCTCATCTCTCACAGCCTCATGGGGGCACACTCCAGTTTGCCCTAATCTGCCCTACCTGGGGGCACATGCTAGGTGGGAAGGGGATCTCCTTCATAGAGATAATCCTGGAGTAAATACTCCCTCAGCCACTCTGTTCATTGTGGTGGTGCAAGCAGAGAGGATCCAGGTGTGGGGACACTGGCAGGGGACATGGGCATGGACACGAGCTCACACACACAGACCCAGAGCGCAGCTTTGCTGAAGGGGTTTATTGATTATAGTGGGGAAACAGCCCAGGGCTCCCAGGGGATCAGGTGGAGTCATCCAGGGATGACCATCTCCTCATGCCGCTGGAGGAGGACAGGACAGGGGTGTCACCACCAGTTCCATTCCTGAAAGACAAAGCCCAAAATGAGACCCACAGGGCTCTCTGTTACATGAGAGGGCCCCTGTGCTCACCATATCTTTCTGCAGAGACTTGAGAAGGAGAAGGGAATGGGTGGCCTCGAGATACCCAGGACAGGACCTGGCTCTCCTGAGATCCAAATGTCACCCACAGCCTCTTGCTCAGGTGTCATTACCTCAGGATGCCACTAAATATGTCCACGCCCTGCTAGCTTTCACGCCCTGGGGGTGAAAGATCCTGGGGCTCTGTACGGCACCAGAGCCAAACCTGGCCTGCATGATGACTCTCGGGGTCTGTAGTGCCCCAAGGAGCACAACTGTCCAGCTCGCCCTGGGACCTGGATCATGGACAGTTCCCTCTGTTTCCCTCCCCCATCCCCAAATCTGCCCATCCCTGAGGGCTCAGTGGTCCCTGGGGCCCAGGTTTCATTGTGGGACTGGAGACACCTCAGTGCTGCTCACCTAGACAACAGCAGCTGCAGCCACACGTTTCTGGCGCAGAAGACCCTCCAGCTCTTTACGCAGAGGACTCTGGGGAGAAAGGGAGGATTAGAGACCACACTGGGGTGCACTGGGATGTACTGGGAGGCAGGGGAA
>NW_009707592.1:282-494 GCF_000703405.1 Apaloderma vittatum | reverse complement strand
AGAGGACAAATCTGAGGGACCTGGAAGAATGTTTGACAATAGGCTTTCAAGGAAGGGGATCTGGGGCCACTACCTCAGTGGGCAGGATGAAAGGCAAAGGATGGAGGGGAAAGATGGAAAGAAATGCATTGGGAATGCTCAGTGGGAGGGCACATGGGGACCCTGGATAGGACACAAAGCAGATCCCAGTCAGGCGCTGTTTGAGGGGCCCG
>NW_009707592.1:0-202 GCF_000703405.1 Apaloderma vittatum | reverse complement strand
GTGGTGGACTCCCTTGGAGGGGGGACAGGTCCAGTCATTCTGTGAGGAACCTGTGCTCTGGGCACAAGCAGCTTAATTGCAGGGGAAGTGGAGGGAACAGCGGGATTGTGGGAAGGAGAAAGCTGCATTGTCTGGGGCTGGAGGTGCAGGAGAGTCTGGAGGAGCTCCTTACTTGGGAAGGGAGAGACCAAGTCAAGGGATT
>NW_009707591.1:22078-22281 GCF_000703405.1 Apaloderma vittatum | reverse complement strand
CTAATAGCTGCCTTCCAATACCTGAACGGAATGTACAGGAAGGCTGGGGAGGGACTCTTGTAGAGTGTCTACTGATAGGACAAGGGGAAATCGGTTTAAGTTGAAGGAGAAGAGATTTAGATTGGACCTTAGGAAGAAATTCTTCAGTACGAAGGCAGCAAGACTTTGGAATAAATTGCCAAGAGACGTTGCGGCTGCCCACC
>NW_009707591.1:0-22050 GCF_000703405.1 Apaloderma vittatum | reverse complement strand
AGATGTTCAAGGCCAAGTTGGATGGAGCCTTGAGTATCATGATCTAGTTGAGAGGCATCCCTGCCCATGACAGGGAGGTTGGACTAGATGATCTCTAAGGTCCCTTCCAGCCTAGGCCATTCTATGATTCTATGATTCTGCTCCTCTGCTCTGGTGAGACCTTCCCTGGAGTACTGTGTCTAGCTCTGAAGCCCTCAAGAATGACATGGACCTGTTGGAGCAGGTCTAGAGCACCACAAAAATGATCATACGTCTCTTATGAAGATAGGTTGAGAAGGCTGGGATTGTTCAGTCCGGGGAAGAGAATGCTCTAGGGAGACCTTACTGCAGCTTTTCAGTAGTTAAAGGGAATCTATGGGAAAGATGGAGGCAATATTTTCAGCAAGGCCTGTTGTGACAGGACAAGAGGCAATGGTTTTAAACTGAAAGAGGGTAGATTTAGGCTGGATATAAGGAAGAAATTTTTTACACTGAGGCTGGTGAGCCACTGGAACAGGTTGCCCAGGGACGTGGTGGAGGCCCCATCCCTGGAGACATGCAAGGTCAGACTTGATGGGGCTCTGAGCAACCTGGTCTAGTTAAAGATGTCCCTTGTCAATGCAAGGTGGCTGGATTAGACGACCTTTAAAGGTCCCTTCCAACCCAATGTATTATATAATTCTATGATTCTAAATAGATCATGAAATGAGCTGAAAGAAGGGTCAGAGCATCAAGGTCTATATATTCACCAAAAAGTGGTAGAGAAACTGATGCCATAAGGAAATGCCTCAGCCTTGGATCTAGAGTAGTAAACAAGAAAAAAAAGGTTCTCAAAACTCCAAGTCCTTTACTACATAGACAGCTCAGCCTTATGCTGAGTTGAGGAAGAATAAAGGGCTAAAGACATGCACCACTTGCACCAAACGGTTGTTGTGTCACTTCTGCAGGACCACCATGGCAGGTCCACACATTACTCCTACCAGTCATCTTTGTACTGGTAAATGAAGGGCTTGGATGTTGTCTGCATGAGTTTCTCAGATCTATGTAGTAGCAGAAGTCTCATGAGGAAGAAACCATCATTGCTTTGCAAAAGCTGGTTGCAAATTTAGATTGTTAGCGCCTGGCACAATGGCTGCTGACAAAGGTACTCTGGAGCCAGTGCCTTGCTTTCTCCAACAAACTGTCAAGCTAAGGGCAAGATATGTAAAATCGCTCCTTCTAAAAGGAGGATGTAAGACTCTAGAAACAGAAAGTGGGGCCACTTTCCTCAAGATTTTTGCAATCCTCTCTGGGAGTAATCCTGACATAAAGCCACTCACCAGTAGAAAGAAAAATAACTGTTTAGTTTATATTCAAAAAATGTGTCCTTCATTTGTCACAGGGGAGCAGAAAGGGTAGAAATTCTTGAAGAAGAAAACATCTTTACTGCATTTAAGGACACTGGGGAACACTGGAGCTATGGCAGCGCTTCAGGTCTTGAAAAGCAGATGTAAGGGATAAAGGAGAAAACATTTGTTACAGCTATACATGGAGTGCAGAATAATTATCTGTTTTTCAAGGATTAAAGAGAATCATTAAAAACAAGAAAAAAAAAGGTAAAAAGCAAAGATGTCTTTGGTAGGCCCAAATTCACAAAAGAACAGAGATAATAATGGATGGGTCATGAGGAGAGAAGAAGAATCTAGCAGGCCCATGTGGGCAGAGGCTAAGCCTGGGATGTCTCTGACAGCAACAACTCGGTTACCTAACAGACACTCACCATCATGTCAGGGAAGAGTTGGCAAATCCACTGTTCCCCTGCCTTCCCGTGTCACACAGATACAGGAGAGGTGCAGGAAGAGGGAAGAGTTTTGTTGAGGGAACTATCAGATGCCACCATGCTTGCCTCAGAGTAGATGTCTGCAGATGTTTTAGAGCCCAAACTGAAGAAGCTCTGTACAGCTAATCTATTAGACAACACACATGCACTTCTTTATAATCCTTTCTGTCACTGCAGACTTGGAAAAAATCCAGCAGATTTTGTGTGGCTTCATCTGGAGATAGTGCTTTGTGGTCCTTTCCATCCTGTAGCTTAAGTTTCGTTGTGAAACCGTTAGAGGATTACATTAGCCTTTGCTAGGATAACTGCAGCATTAGCGTACTACCTGATGAAGCTGAAACAATTATAATCATAATTTTTGCAACTGTAGAGAAGGACAAGCCATATTTAATATGGCATGTCTCTGTGACTAAGTCCATGGAGGCTGTAGTGTTTAACTGAGTCCTGTAACTGATGGCCTTATCATCATCTGTGGCACAGTTTAATCTTCTGGTGATTGCATATTTAACTACAACAACTGACCATGACTCATTCCTGCCTTCACTACCTAAGAAAAATAATCTTATTTTTATTTTAACTGATGACTTTTCCTTAGGTACAGTCTAGCAGAGATCAACAGGACACATAGAACTTTTCACGGTGAAACTTCAGCAGGTTAACCAATAGAATGAGACCTTCATTTTCATTTATTCCTTCATTTCCTTGATCTTTCTAGCACTAAGTACTTACAACTGTGTCTTGTGGGTCCAGATTACAGCAGCTGTCCCACGTAAGAAAAAGATAACGACAGAAGAGTGAGACAACTTTGATTTCTCAGAAGGCTATGACAAGTTAGATAGGCATGTCGCTCATGGGGACAGTATTCCAGTTTGTATACAGAGACGGGAGGACGGTGCCACTGCTGAGCAGATGGTGAGCTGTGTAAACAAGAAGTTCCTGTTCTGCATCAGCCAGCTGATGTGCCACTTGTGAAAGGGCGTCTGAAAGTTGATCATTACCAGCTCACAGCCTGGCTGTTTCCACCATTCCAGCAGCAAGGAAAAGGCAGCCTCCTCTGCTCATTCAGACCCAGGGAAGCAGAAACCTACACATTTATCACTCAGAAGGGCACTTTGGTGAGAGGCAAAAATATTACATGCAACCGTGAAAATAGACCGATCTCCTACCCATCAGTAGCATTAGTTCAATGTGATGGGTGGCTCAAACCAAATAAAGTTATGTTCGAGATAAACTTTACCCTTCGGGGCTCTTTATTAGATATGTAAAACTTGATCTTACAGAGCTCTCAAGCAGCTGTTTAAACATGCACATAGTGTTAATGAAGTCAACAATGCTCCTGATGCGCTTCAAGTGCTCTTTGCTGGATCCATGCCTAATAAAACAACTAGGATCTATTGTCATTAACCACAGAGGTATTTAATGGGCCACCTTCAGACACAGGTGCCACACAATGGAACTTGTCACCTGTCTAGTCACCCAAAGGGAGATGGGTGTATGCTGTGAACTAGGTTCAAATAACATTGGATTTTTATCAGTTTCAGTGGTACTATTTCCACTCCAAATATTAAAATCAGCATCAGAGTTGTGCCTCTTCCCAAAAGTTAAAACGAGCTTAGTTCTTATTCATACATTATTCACATATTCAGCCTACAAAATAACCAAGCAGGCAAAACCAAGGTAGTTCTCAAAAAGTCCTGCTTGACTATCATCACTAGTAAGAGACTGTGTGACTTGGTGCTGTGCATATGGTAACAATATACTTTTTGCTAGGTTATAATTCTTAGAGTAAAACTGCACACAGCAAACAGACATTCATAACATTGAGTATATTTTAGCCTTAGTCTTGAAAAAGGGCTGCTATAGATGGTTTTACTAGCTATGTGAAATTTGAGGTGCATATCTGACTAAAATGCCAACTAGTACTTTGACCTACATGGGTTGTCCAGCAGTGATGTTCTGAAATATCTTCCCCAGGCTGCTACCAGTCCATGCAGCTCATTCTTCCTTCTTTTCATTCTTCCTTCTCCTATTAATGAGACAAGGATAGGCTTACATTTACGAAACCTCATTTGCCACCTCAGTTGTAGAAACTGAGCTCAAGATGAAGACCATGCCGGTGACAGTGTCTATAACACAGGCTGCTTGTTTAAGCTCTATCTACAATCAGAGGAAATCCAGACAGTGCAGAGTGCTGGAGCCCAGGGACCCGGCTGACCACCAGCCAAAGCCTGCTTCAGCCAAGCAGAAGCTCTCTCTTGGCTCCATCGGCTCTCAACAGGATCTCCATGGCTCAGTTTAGTTGCTTAATCACGCACATCTGATGCCATCTGAGATGGCCGAGGAGGTTTCTGCTTTGGCTTTCAGCTACTGCTTCGGGTCAGTGCCATGTGCCATGCTTTTAAGTTCCCAAGCATGTCTAGGATACCCTAGGGAGTTCACTGCTTGTTTATTTTAAATCTTCTTGCTCTAGGAGAGGTGCTGCGTGTCAAGGACAGAGGATTTTACTATGTCCTTCACATATGAGAGGTGCCCAATGTGACACATCTACCACTCCTCTCAAAACAAGTAAGAGTGGCATTTGCTTTGAAAGCAAATGTCCTGTACCAAAAAGCCCTGTTGCTTTGGAAAGCAATTAGTCAAGCTCTGATTTTACATGTTGTGAACTAACTAGTTTCTTTTAAAAAATTCTAGTGGCCAGACAGTTCAAAGAAGCAGTGCATTCAAAGTAAGTCTTTCACAATATTCAAAGGAAGTCCATTTTATATGTATTGATGAGACTATTCCTTCCAGACCAGCAAGAGTCTGAAACGCTCCGCAGTCCAGAAACAGAACAGACAAGGCAGTTTATTTATCTGATCTACACAAGCTAATGTGACCAGGATTTTAAAGAGCAATTTATTGATAACCGCCTATTTGTGAGCACCATAGAGTCCCCTGAGACTGTGGCATGCTTCTTTAGACATAGCATTCAGACGGTTAAGACAATCTGAGAATGGATAGGATGCAAATACAAGTATTCTTTCACATTATTTTTGCAAAGCAATATAGAAAACACTGAATTAATACTAAGATCATCACTTCTGTACATGGTGCAGTCACTGTCTGACGTTCTGTTCCTGTATGTATGCCTGACCTCTAAAAAGCATTTTGATTTGCTGCACCTCAGTTTCTCCAGTGGGAAATGGCCACTCTGATGTTACAAACAAGAAACTCTATGTGAATTAAGCTAATGATCTATTATTTCTAATTCTGCTTAAAGCCTGGGAGGTTTGTTGGCACGGCAGACTTGTGTGGGTCAGGCAGGCATTCTGTTTTCCTGCACAGCCTTGGAATGCTAGTTTGCAGAGGTGGGTGCGTGGGTTTGCAATTATGGTGCTGTTGACTTTAAAGCGTCCAAGAGAAGATGGCATGATTTGTACATAGCTTGAAAAGGGTCCTTTTCAGGCTTGCTACCATCTGGGCAGAGAGTCATTCCTTGAACTGTGCCAGATACATCAGCTGCAAGGAACACTAACCAGAATAAGCAAATTTTATGAGAATGAAGCACAAATGGTAGGCTACTAGCTTCAGGACAAGGAGGCTGGCTATATAACCTCAAAAGCTACTGATGATATGTGAGGAGGTAGAAGGATGTTTCACTGCCTGGTCAAGGTGAGGACAGATAGGAAGATGGGCATCTTCTTATGTGAAACTAGAACCAAGGCAAAACTGATATCTGCTTAGATTTGATTACAACCATGAATCTCAGGTTAGGTTCCTCAAAGTTCCAGAACATGAGGAGAGTATTGAATGAAATGACCGCTCAGATTTCCAGCAGTTCCAAGCTATGTTTAGAGTTAACCTAAGCTCTTGAGCTGAAGATCTACGGTTGCAGAAAGGAAGGTTATGAACCTAAGTGGTTTTACTGAGAAACCAGTCCAAGCTAAGATCTCGAAAAGTGCTGCATTTTGTTCTGTCTTTGGTTATATGAAGAAAAAAATGGTGTCAAAATGAGAAAGGTTTTCTAGTAGAACTGCTTAAAAGTGGAGACCTGCATTTTTCCTCTGCCTGTCCATAGATTTTGGACACATGTTCAAGCCTTTCTTAGCATACACTGAAAATTGGAGAGGAACTCTTCTTTTGCAGGCATTATTATGTTGGCACTTATTTGGCTGGTATCCATTTTCCAAATTTGGAAATGGCATTGACATTTGCATTTTTTATTCTTGTTTTAAGCCATTCTGCTTTTAAAATCAGGCTCACCTTCAAGCCTGTGGCTTGAGATCCTTAATCCCATATGTATTTCAAACCTATTCTTTTTCTTTGATATAGTTGACTTCACTTTATGTTTTCTCTGATTACAAGAAGAAAAATGGAATATGTGTCATTTTAACAGACTCTTTCTAACCACAGATACCTTGGCAGAGAAGGCCCCAGAAAGGACCGCATGGGTTTAGCTCCATCAGGATTAAAGACACCAGGAGCACACACATGGGAGGCAGTTGGCCAGGCATGCTTCATGCTGTGTCTTACCCTGTTCACAGATGTGTGTCAGATCTTTTGTCGACATCTGTCTCCATGTTGACATTGATGACTCTAGCAACTGAATAAATAAACTGAGTCAATAGTGCTCCCCTACAGAGATCAGTATGAATTCCACCTCTTCACTGTATCCTGCTGCATGACATGGTATTACCAGTGCAAGACGGATGCTAACTGTGTCAGGGTACTGCTGCTCCATTTTCCACCAAAGCCTGTGCTGAAAGTCTCATCCACCTTACCCGTTTGAAGCTCCTCATGACTTCCCAGCAGCCTGGGACGCATGATGGCAGTGCCATTCCTGTCAGGGGGGCAGGAAAAGAGGGTTAATGTCTTTCCCCATTGCTGCTGCAATGTCTATCCACAGTCCCGTAGATAATACTGTGCATGTGCTGAGCATCTATGTAAGAACTGAACCAGCACTGCAACTGATGGGCTTCAGAAAACACTGCCATCCTCTGAAAGGCAGCCTCTAAGATGATTTAGTATCATCAGAGGGAGAGACAATCGGATATCAGTTAAATCTTTCTACACCCGCAACCTCAGATGGCTTTGCAAGCGGAATGTGTAAAACGCAATGCCTGCTGCTTAGGGACTGAGCTTGTCACCTTTCACGTAGATTGCACCAAAAGGGTCGCAGCCCACATCTTGGGAACCCAGGAACCCTTCCCATTCTGTAGTTGTGCAGATTTCATGGGGCTCAGCTGAACTCAGCTGAACTGTTCTCGTGTCTAATGTCAAATCATTCTTCTGCTATCACTAGGCCTTCAGGAAACTGCTGTCTACTCAATGGAGATCTACCTCATCAACATGAGCTACTTCTCTGCTTCTCCTTAATGAACTGTGCAGACCATCTGCTGCAGTGTTGCATGGTCGTTTGGCTGGAATACCACTTATTTATGCTTTTAGATCACTAGATGGCACTCAGGTCAATCTCTACAGACAACCTCACCAGGACAAGGGCTTTAAAACATCCATACAAACTCTGCAGGTTTGGTTTTGATGTGAAGGATACAGGATGTTTCTGCTCTGGATGTCATCTGGTCCTCCTATGAGGCCAATCCTCAGAGTGCTCTTGCTGTACTTCCCATCTTGTTTAGTGTAAAAACCTTCTCTTCGCACTAGAGATGTATGAGTGGAAACTATGAATATTTCTTGGCTCCACTCACCTTGTGGTTTTCATTTTAACATAAATCCATTTTGGTCCTTCCAAATAAGCCAGTGTGCCTTTTCCTGAACTGTGGGAATGGCTCCAGCAAGCTACCAGTACACTGTGTGCATCTCCTCAGAGTGGAGTTGCTCTCTGTAGAGTTGCTGTGTGGTTTCATACCACAGCTACCCTCCAACTCAGGAGACTTGCAGGAAAGTAGGAATGGGCAAGTAAAGAGAAAGAGTCCAGTTCAGGTTTCGCCATGCCCCAGATCACCTTCTGCTCATCTGTGTGCTGCCCTTGCACACGACTGGGTGGGCAGCCCAAGCATGGTGTCTTCGTTGGGCCTTGGTCTATCACACTTCATCCAGCTCTCAATGGCAGTGATAACACAGGCTGTCATTTGCAGGCCATGACTAACCGGTCTTAAAGAACAGTCCTGCCCTGGGCTCTGCCCAGCCACGTTCCAGCCCTGTAGTCTGGCTGCTGTGCCTGCTGGTGTGCCAGCGCCTTTTTCTCCATGCCTCCAACCCCATTTCTGTGTGCACGGGACCAAGAAGGTTCTCTGGTACCGGACCTGAGTGGATGGAACCTCCTCATCAGCACCACTCCCACCCCCACCTTCAGATTTGTGCCACTGCTTCCCACCAGCAGAAGGTAAACTGTAGCACTGGAGTACAGTGGTGTCAATGGCATGGCAGGACCGGAGAAGACAAGGATGTAAAATTCCCCCTAATGATCACAACAGTCTGCAGCAGCCTAATTGTCTCCGGTATTTGAGTTCTTTGCCTCCTGGAAATAGCTGATAAAGAAGCATCGCTTGCTAGGCACAACCTCCGACCACATAGGGGCCTCTATTTTAGTTTCCATCATTTGTGAGGACAGCAGCACTGCTCTGGAAGGCAGTCTGGAAAAGACCCTGTCCTGCAAAACAGAGTCCATCCACTGAGACCAACACCAGTCAGCCAGTCTTTTATCCTCAGCTAGCATCCCTTTGCCGTGCAGCCTGACAATCCTAGCTATCTAAGGGCTCGTCTTCCGTGCCCACAAAGCCAGGGCTGGCTGTAATTCATGCAATGCTGTTCCAGTTTCTTTCTCTGACTCCTGTTTCTCTAAGGGCTGCTCCCTGTATGTAGGTTTGTTTTAGCAAATATAGAATAAAATGAAAATTTCCCACCTTCTTTCAGAGCTGTCTCTTCTTTTCTATACTTTTTTTAATGCTTTTCTGGCCTTTCTGCCCTTACCTAGCTATTACTTTTGCAGAATCATCCCCCTTCAACTCTATTTCCCATTTTCCTATGGCTCCCTTTCTCGGATATTTTTTTGGCTTTTCTAATTAATCTCCCTGCAATGCTGAGATGCTAGTAGTATCAGAGGGGTGAAAGATTTTGTGGGGCCCACAAATTGCTTGAAAGCTAACAACCTTGCTAAAGCAGATTTAAAAGATATTAGGTACAGGTTTGCTCTGTGTACAAACCTTGACTCAGCACATATGCAAACAGGCTCCAAAAATAGATTGCACTTTCCCAATTCACATGTGATGCATGTGCCATATTTCTGTGCTGTGCTTTCAAAAATAGCATTCAGACATGATTGGTTGATCTAAATCTGTGAGTATTTAGCTGCACATTTTTTCAACACAGGCATCAAAGCACAGGGCTCCACAGCTTTTCATAGAGAGATTTTTCTCATGGGCACCTCCCCCTCTATTCACAAAAATAAGGATAATGCCCCCTCCCTTGTGCAATTGCTTAACATCCCTGTGGCAATTGCACAAACCCCTCACATGGAGAAGTGACATTAGATGTTGGCTGAGATGTATTTTTAGCTTCTTCCCACGCGTTCTAGCAGCTGGAAGCAAAGAGGTAACCCCTAACCCAGAAGCTAACCAATTCCCCTGAAACATCAGCAAGGGCTCTGCAGAGCAGTAACCCAGAAACTGCAGTATGACAAGCAGAGGTTGTTTGCACAAAGATCTGAACGAAGAGCTTGGTTAGAATCTGAATGAAAGGCTTCTTTCCTGTACTTCAGGGGAGCAAATGTATTTTTGGGTTATGTGCAGATGTTCGCTAAAGAGAGACTGGAAACCAGAACTGAATGGGCAGAGTCCTGGCCTGGATACAGGGGTCATTTATTTGTGGAATAAGGCAACCAGGAAGATGGGGAGCAACAGCTCTGCCAGTGTTGTCTCTTAAAGATGGCCCTAAAGCCATGCCTTTGTACTAGCCTGTTTGCATGGTCCAACAGGGGACTGTAAAACTCCCAGGCATCACAGATCAAGGGATGCCTCACAAGTTTCCACCCACATTTCAACTGTATCTCTGATACACACCCACTATGCTACATGCACAATAGTACATAGGAAGAGTCTATAGCCTGGGTAATGACACTGCAAAATTGTTTTTAAGACTTCAGGTGCTAAAGCAAAAATGGCACAACTACATAGCTAAAAGCATATAAAGTCACTATACCTATTCAAATGCACCCTAAAGTGTACAAAATATACTCTGACCCATCAAGCATTATGTCAGAGCAGATGCTATCCTTCTTCTTGCAGTTACCGAAAGCAACTGCCACGAAAGCAGAAACGTGATAAACATCCATACCTTGCTTCAGACCCATCTGGTCCTCCTGGATGATCCAATACTGCACCATATCAGTGGTCATTAATTGTGCGACCATAGCCCGAGATGAAAAGGACAAACAGAGGTGATAGATGTGTCATATCACTTAGCAGATATGGTCTTCAAATGGTGTAGTGATAAGAACAGATCCACAGCAAAATTAACTTCATTATTTAAATCTGCCTCTCATAAGGCAAATAACACTGGTATGTCCTTCAAGTCTGGGGAGAGGAATTTAACTTGCAGGAAGTCTAGTAGCTTAAAACCAGCCTGGACTAGCCTCATTTGGGGCCAGTACTGCAAGATGCAAAGAACTTATAGAGAGCATATCGCGCCTCCCTTTCCCTTATCTAAATAGCCTGCTACTGCCACTACTTCCCTTATCAAGTGCTGCTTTATACTTATTGAACTCCAACAGCTTTACTCCTAAATACATCAGTATACAAATTACGCTGGCATGACTCAGAGCTGGTAGCATTGGTGTTTTTTTTCATTTAGTAAGAATGTTTAAAGATAAAAATGAATACAGTTACTCTAGGGGCAGAGAAAGAACTCAAGTAGCTGGTAGCTCAGATCCCATTACCTGCTGGTATCTTTGCTGAGTCGTCACAAGCTCTGACCAAGGGTCCTTCACATCTGCTTCAGCACATTGTGGAGATGGTTATCTCTTACAAACAGACATTTCAGAGGAAACTTCTTGAGCATTTACAGCTTTCTCTCTGTTCAGTCATCTTCACTGCAACACCAATGTCTAACATAGCATTGTTTCCCAGAAAAATAGAGAGTGGATTATTCTATCCCTCCTGTCCCAGCCTTTGACTCCCATCAGACTTTGAGCCTCCCACAAAACCACTGCTTCAGAAAAGCAGTGATACAAACTGCTGACACCCAGGTTGCAGTGGAAGTGCAACAGCGAGCTAGGGCTGCTGACTGGGCACGAGTTGTGAAGGGTATCTAAAAGGATATGCCCAAGATGCACCATTTCAGCCCTATTGCCCTACGAGCAGAGCAGGTTCATCTATTCATGTAACACCTCCACTGTTTAGGAGTGCAGATGGAGCCAACAGCCCTGCTGAGCTGGCACAGACTGAGAGGTGAAGCAGCACAGAAGAGTTGGTGTGTGACAGACAGGCTGGCTCCTCCACTCCTCGGTCACCCTGTAGTGCTGGGATGTTAGTGCGCAGATGTGGGTGGGTATGTGAGCATGCTCTTGATTGCCATTCCCTCCCAGGAAAGACAGCCTGGTTTATGCATAGCTCCAGATAAATTCCCTGCTAACCTCACAGCCATCTGCTGTGGCAGTTGTACATTCAAAACCAGCCAATCAGCTCAGCTGCCAAGAGCATGAACCATAATCAGTTCTTTTCAGAGTTTGTGGTATGGTACAGAGGGCTGGTGCCAAAATAACTTGAAGTCAGGGAGTTTTCTTGGGGGCTTCCAAATGATTGTTCTTTGCTGACTGGGATTATAAGAAAGGTGTAAAGCATCTTCAGTGAAATGCAAACCTGGGCAAAACTCCTCCGGTTTGGTTACAAATCCAAGTCTCGGGTTAGGGTCGCAGAAGTTCACAGGTCTCCTGACAAACTTGAGATGAGCCTTTTGTGAACTGAAACTCAATGCTAGGCAATTTAGAGCCTTCAAGCAATCCAGTGAAGTCAAGTTATGAGTGAGAAGTCCACTAATAAAGGGGCAGGTTCATCAAGAAGAGGTGGCTTTCCACATGGGAGAGCTCAGTGGTGAGTCTCCTTGCTGCAGGATGTTGTGGTTAGTAGTTACATACAAGGTATCGGCAGGCAGCTGGGCAAATTCATGGAAGAGAAGTCCCTTGGAGATTTATAACTGAAATGAATATACCATCAGCTTGTGAAGCTCCTGGGTGTTTCATGGCTCAGGGAAAGGGCTCAGCAAGGACCATGCAAATAACAGAGCCATCCCGTGTACTGTGCCCAGCATTCATAGTGTATACCAGGGTTCAAATGTGCAAAAGTATTTAGGAGCTCAGATTTTACTGAAACAAGGAAGTTTAGGTTTCTAAATGCCCTTGCAATTCTGGAGAAGGGCGGTTCATCACCTCCTGTGGAGACATTCCCCTAGTCCTCCCATGGTATCCATGCAAGAAGCTGAGCAAGAAGATGCTCTGCATGTATCCATGGCCTGTAAACTCAGTGCTCAAAGACACAGTTGAGCTATTACACCTCAAGGAACAACTGCACATGAGTTGAAGAGCAGGAATTGTTCTCTTGCGCAGCATTGTCTGCAACAGGCAGTGTAGAAGAAATACTGGCTTAAGCATCCATAAAAGAGATTTAATATAGACATTGTCCCTCACATTTGTGAGGGGATCAGAGGATGACATGGGCAAATACTGTGTTAAGGCGATGTGTGGCAGCTCATGAAGCCACCATAACTCACTGGTGATCTGAAACTATCTTCCCTTGCAGACAAATGTTCTCCCACATCAACTAGTTTGACTGACATCTGTGAAGCAGTGCCAACTTACACCAGAAGTACATCTGCTCCCACATCTTTACATAACTGTTCCTGACTTCTTCTTTTTCTTTTTTTTTTTTTCTCCCCACAGGTAAAAAGAAGCTGTGATTATCTCAGATTCATTTGAGAAATGCCACCGAAATTTATGATACCACAATGATTATTACTAATATTTGCTACTCTTCGTATTTTAAGACCTTAAAACTTTTCTTTACGTTGCTTTCAGAGTTGGGTTGTTTAACTCATTCCTAACATAAAGTGCGAGAAAAAGAGCTTTACAAAAACATTAAACAGGCTGCAAGCCTTGAACTAAACCTAATTTGCAGTCACTCTAGATGATCTAATAATGTACAGATCAGGTTCATGCAGCAGTGAGCAATCTGACGGTCAGACCAACGGTGTTTCAAAGAAGGGGAAAGTCATGAGGCAAGCAAAAGGATGCTCTGTGGAAATAAAACATTTCACAGTGGGGCTGTGTTTGCAAAAACGTTTTACACATTCAACAATAATGATTTTCTGCTTTAAAACAATACCTATTGCAAATGCTGGACACACTGACTATAGGCACCATATTGACACTACCCTAGAGAAAATAACAATGGTATGGCAGCCTGTGAAGTCTTTTAAAAATAGACTGTGAAGCCCCTGAGAAAATGGCAAGCTCTAAAAATAGGACTAGAGCTTAGTGAGGGGAAAAAAAAAAACCCACAAAAAATAAAAAGCTTTCCTGATGCTAAAGCTCAGGGTCAGCTGCAAAACATGGGGTTCCTTCAAGGACATACAACGGATTCATTGCAGCACTCTGCAATGAATAAAAGCTTCCTCTCTGATTCCCTCCTGTGCTGCACTGTTTTGCCAATTAGGAGTGAAGAGAGAAAAAGGCAGGAATCTAACAAATCAAAGCAGGTGCAATCTGGGGATTCCCTCTCTTCCTGCCCCTGACTAGCCCTTTATAAAAGCATCTCGCCAAAGTGGCATGGATCTATCTTTGCTTCTCCCACAGTCCTCTCTCTCCACAGATACCTCTGCCTCTGTTCTCCAGCACCAGTGCTCCTTCACAGAAAAAGGGATTTTATGAGCACATCCTTGCTGCACTGGCATAGAGACAGACCTCAGGAGGCTAAGAAAGATCTGTGATAACCCAAATAATTTTAAGCGAGTGTCCCAGATTGTTCGTGATGCAGGAAGCTGGACAACCCATATTCAATTTGCCTGCCCAAGCATTATGATAAGGCACGAGGCTTCTGCAGGATTTTAGACACTCCACCCCACCCCTCCTTTTTGGTCCACTATAATGGTCATTTTTAGTATCATTCTTTCATATTTGTGAAATAAAACTGGAGCCCTCCAGTGGCGAAAACCGCACTAGCAACCTTGCTGGAGGCTAACCAGAGATGGGTCTCCAAGTTAGCTGGCCTACTTTACCTTGGCACCAGACAATAAATGGTATGGAGAGGGCTCGATGGTTGAAGTCAGTGGGATATACCAGGGCACGGAGCAATCAGTGCAGACAAACATGCAGACTCTAGACTCCCATAGATTAAAATACTGTACATCTATCAAATCTGTGATATGCCCACAGACTACAACTGGCCAGATTTTCACCCTCATCATTAGTTGATATGACCCCAGTGGAAAGGGGGAGCCATTAAAAATGGCCATGATCACTTGTTAGAAATAACCTGATCCGTTTCTCACTTAAAGAGTTGCAGGGAGGAAAAAACTAGGCTGACTTCTTGGCAGGAGAACAATAGAAAGGCAAGCCACTGGTGCGGGAGTGGTGGAACACCTCCAGAAAAGCCACTCTGCCACCTAAGAGAACAGTTATAAGCCTCCAGGGCATTATCTTCCTTTAAGGTAGCCACAAAATTCAGCCAAATTAGGTTGTGCCTGTGCTATTGGCAGCTGCTTTACAAATAACTGCTCACTGTAGATGTTTTGCTTACTTGAGCACTTACCTAAATGTACTTCTCCTTTCTCAAACACAGTGCAACATTTTCCAAGGAGTGGACTCAGCAGAAGCTGAGCCTTGCATGTGTACCACTCCAGGTCATGGGGTCTCCTAACAGTGGCTGCTGAAGATGTGACAGCAGTTCCTTTATGGGATCATCTTATTCCTGTGACCCTCCTTGCCAGATGCTGTCTGATGCAAAAGACAGCAGGTTTGATGCAAAAGACAGCAGGTTTGCCTGTCTAGGATTTCCTTCCTTGAACTTTGATTACCCTAGTTCTGATTTTTTTGCCCAGAACTACAAGAAAATCGAGTTACTTCTGGAGCCATGAAAGGGAACTGCTACACAGTCTCCCAGCTTCTCAGCAGTGGATCCACACAGCTCTGGGGTGCTCCAGCTGAAGGATACCACAGCAGAGTTCTCCCTCACAGGCTGCTCTTCTGTAGGGCTACATAAACCTTGACCCTGACCCAGCCCTTATTGCTCCTGGGGGAAACACTACAGAGGAGCAGGGAGCTTCACCAAATCAAATGGAAGTGCACTCAGTTCTTCATCACGAGGTTCAACCAGGCCAAGTGTGAGGTCTTGTACCCGAGTCTGGACAATTCTCATTATTAATACAGGCCGCGGGATGATGTGATAGAGAACAGTCCTGCAGAAAAGGAGTGCTGGTGGATGAAAAGCTGGACATGAGCCAGCAATGTGTGCTCGCAGCCCAGAAGGTCAATCGCATCCTGGGCTGCATCAAAAGCAGTGTAGCCAGCAGATCGAGAGAGGTGATTCTGCCCCTTTGCTCTGCTCTGGTGAGACCTCACCTGGAGTAATGCATCCAGCTCTGGAGCCCTCAACACAAGGATGACATGGACCTGTTGAAGCAGTTCCGGAGGAGGGCCACAAAATAGATTAGAGGACTGGAACACCTCTCCTATGAAGACAGGCTGAGAGAGTTGGGATTGTTCAGCCTGGAGAAGGCTCCAGGGAGACCTTATACTGACCTTCCAGTTCTTAAGGGGAACCTATAAGTAAGATGGGGCCAATCTTTTCAGCAAGGCCTGTTGCAACAGGACAAGGGACAACGGTTTTAAACTAAAAGAGGGTAGATTTAGACTGGATATAGGAAGAAATTTTTTACACTGCGGCTGGTGAGACACTGGAACAGGTTGCCCAGGGACGTGGTGGAGGCCCCATCCCTGGAGACATGCAAGATCAGACTTATGGAGCTCTGAGCAACCTGATCTAAAGATGTCTGCTCACTTCAGAGGGTCTGGGCTAGCTGGCCTTTAAAAGTCCCTTCCAACCCAACAGATTATATAATTCTATGATTCTATGGTCTTCTCTTCACCTAACCCTGCAGACTGTGTGCAAGGACATGGTGACCTCATGTCCTAGGCACAATGAGTGCCATTTACCTGCCTCTCCTCTTGAGACTTACTACTTCCAACATAACTTCAATAAAAATATCTCAAATCCTTCAACCTGAAAACCAGTTAAGAATTTCACTAGTCACTTGTTCCACCTTGTATCAGAGTGATCCCTCTTCAGCATGAACCTGCATTTCCCTGCAGAGCTCCAGCCCACTCTTTGCCTGCCCACTAATAAATACCAGTAGTGAAGGAGTGCTCCATTCTGCAGAACTTCCAGCTGCAAGGATATTCCGAGAGAGTGCAGTGGACTGGCATTCTTGGATGCCAGAGAGAAGATTAACCTTTCAAGCCATGCTAGGCCTTATGGATGTTCAAAATCACGCTGAATCCATAGATGCAAAAAACAAACATAAAACATGTGAACGGAACTATTCCTAGAAATCCCACTGTACTTTCAGATGGCATGTGACCAAGGGGAAAACAATGGAAAATAACGGAAAGACCTACAGAAATGCAGTTTTTCTGGGTTATGAAATCTGGTATGGCTTTTTGCAGATGAAGTCCCAAACCATAGAAGGTTGGTAAGAAGAGTTACTTCTCCCTTCTTTCCTTCTTCTCCACCACAGATATCTCAGGCCTCAGATATTTTCCTGATGCTGCAAAAAATGAGTGTTAATATTAGATGTTCTGCAAAAGCCCACAGCCCTAAGGACTCTAGAAACAGTGAGCAAAGAAAAAGGTTTTTCCCTCTCAACAGCTATAGCCACAAACGGCAGTACAGTTGTCCCTTCTGTTCTGGGAGGGCTAACTTATCCTTGGATACAAAGGGAAAAAAAAAAAAGAGATCTTTCGGTCTGCCACAAGCAATGAGCAAAACAAAAGGAGAGTTGGAAACACTCAGAGAAGCATCTGGCACATTTTTTAAAGCAAAAGGAGAAGATCAAACAGGTGGGGAAGAAGAGGAAAAGATGGAAGAATCATGAAGATTACAAAGGCACAGCTGGAGAAACTTCCTGTGGGTGAAAAAGCACCACAATTGGCTAGAAAAAAGGTTCAGATTCTTTGAGATCAAGAAGGCAGAGAGGAGAAATGAACATAATTTAACCAAGAGAGCTATTAAAGCATCTTCAAATACCTTAAAACCAACTGTCTCACTGCAAACTGGCTTTAAGCCTGTTCTACGGGGTAGTATTTACTACAATCTAAGACAATAAATCACTGTTTTAAAAAGAACAGCTTTCTCACCACGCATGGAACCAGACAAAGTCCAGTTTAATAACTTTCACTACATGAGCTCTAGAGATTTCTGGCTTCATTACTCAACACTGATATATAGCCTTTGGAAGAGAAGAAAAAAGTCTTCATGCCAGCAGCATACAGATGATATTCAGGTGAGCAAATATGACGACACTGGGAAATGGATAAGCAATCACTCAAGAATGTCAGCAGGACCAAGGGAAAAGGAGTGCCTGCTTGACTTTGGCTGGGAAGGAAGGTCGTGTTAACTGACTATCCATCTCAGTGACCAGTCTCTCAGCATGGAATCCTCAAGCTGCATCTCTGACAAGCTCCAGTCTCTAGAGGAAATTTTTTGGAGACTTTTTTTCTGGCACATATCCTCTTCATGCCACTCCAATCTAAAGAGAGGGCATGGACCGAAAAAACAGTCCTAGAATGAATCCTGGGCATAAGTCCTGAATGTGTTGGATGAGACAACTGAAGAGTAACTTTACCAATACAAAACTCTGCCTTGGAACTTAAGAGGAGATGTTTCATGTGCTCTTGAAAAAATTCTTTGATTAGTAGCAAAGAACTTCGTGTTGCTCTAATTGCCACATTAATTAGATTCTTCCCTGTCTGAAATTGTTTGCTTTTTTTCTTGAGGAGTCTACCATTGCTGTTAGACATCCCCAGCACACCTCACAAGTGAGCTCTAAAGTGAGTTTCATGGGCTTGTTCTGCTCCTTCGGACTCTACCACCAATGTTAACTGGAATAAAGTCCACTTACCTGGCTTGCACCAGATCTCAGCTAAACAGTTGGCAAAAAATCTAGAAATATCTCACCAGCCCCTTCTCTAGGCCTCTAGATGTCCTTCTTTCTCTCGTATCATGTTAGCTTTTCCAGACACTCACAATAGGATGCATCTGCTCCGTCAGTGAGACATCAGTCCTGTCTTAGAGGAACCAGCCACTTTCTGACACTGAGAAAGCCACAGCTTTTAGATACAGGGAGCTCATCAGCTCAGTTTGCTGTCACTCACTGCTTCAAATTGTATGCACGTTATTCTATTCATTGAACTACTGTAACCCGAAGGAAATATTTCAGATGTGCCTAAATAACTATTCTCTCTATTCCCCCCAAACACATTTCCTTCTAACAATTGATTGCCAAGGAAGCTGAGGTTAAGGAGCGGTTTCTTAAAAGCTGATAACAGTTTGGGTGTCCTCTAGTGGCACTAAATAGAATTTCAGTCACTGAAGCCTGGATCTCTCTAATAGATCACACCATTCTATGTAAGCACACATCCTTCCCTGACTATTCATCACCTGCTTTACTGGCATCCCTAGCATCTCCAGCCACGGGCCACAGTGCCAAATTCTGACTGACTTAATTTGTGGCAGCCACAAAAAGAGAAAAAGACTCTCTCTTGACACTGGATATGTTAAGACACAAAGGGTCTGGTTATTCAGTTCTCCTTTGCTGAATATGAGCCAGGGCCACACTCATGTTTGTGGCTTTTAGCAAGAATCATATAATAATTATGGTTTGAAAAGACCTTAAAAATCATCAAGCCCAGCCAAATATAATGTTCATCTTCAAACATCTATGTGACTGTGGCACAAAAGACTTATCAAATAGCATAACAATTGTATTTGCTGCCACTGCCCTAGAGAAAAGATGTAGGTCTGCCACAGTGGTTGACGTTGGAGCAGGGCTTTGGTCCAGGGAGCCACCTTCCACATCTAAGAGGAGCAAAGACTCCAGTGTCAAAAAAGCAGAAGAGCACCTGCTGCAACAGATCTGTCTATAAGGTCACATCATATTTAATAATGCAAAAGGGTTGACAGTGTTACAGTACTGTTATTTTATGTTATTACATTCTACCATGATTAATAGTAATAATAATTTTAAAATTCTAATGTGCAATATCATAGGATATTTCTAGTTTAAAAAAAATTGAATTTTTATTTTTAGAGAAAGTTATATGCCATTGCTCTGCCATGAAAAGGAGCTTGGTAATAAGTCTTGGTAGCACAGTTCTCAGCCCCTGGCAGTGCGGCTCCAGCTCTGTTCCCTTCATTCATTGTGGAAACCCTTCTGCATTTCTTTAGTATTGGCAAGGTCAGCTCTATAATTACCCAAGTTGCAGAGGCCAAGTGGAAAAGGATAACCTTTCTTTAGCTTTTTTGCGTCATCCTGTAACTTTTAAATTGGAGCAGTACCCCTGCTATCAAATTCAACAGGAGATTTCATATATTTTTTTATGAAACTCATTATCTGGGTAATACATCTGCCATCAATTTTAAAGCCAGAAAAGATTGCTACAATCATATAATGTAATGTAATTAGAAAACAGGAGGGAAGAGTGGAAGCTCGACCTGCTGGCAAAGAAGCCCTGTAGTGCAACTACCTCTTCTCCTACTGTTAGCCTTGCACCTTTGCTGTCCTCTAAACACACAAGTTACCCTGAAAGGATAACCTCAGCAGGCAGACAACCTGGTGGGGCAAAGGACCTACCTTTCCCCATTGAAATGTAGTTAGTGAAGAAGAAGCAAATGCAGCCCAAGCCTAAAGTCACAAACACTGTCATTTCAGCTCACCTGTCCTTCTCGGGGAGTTTTAAAATGGCTGTGCCCCATAAAACCAGGTTC
This sequence comes from Apaloderma vittatum, assembly GCF_000703405.1. Taxonomy (NCBI): domain Eukaryota; kingdom Metazoa; phylum Chordata; class Aves; order Trogoniformes; family Trogonidae; genus Apaloderma; species Apaloderma vittatum. The sequence goes on along the minus strand of NW_009707591.1, from coordinate 2,280 downwards.
ATGGACAGCTCTGTAGGTACTGCCTAACTCCTGAACTGCAGAGAAACAAACAAAAGCAAACAGCTACTTAGACTGTGCTAAAAAATAGAGGAAGAGAGAAATACCTAGAGAGTGTCCTAGAGGCAGAGTCCGTAGGGATAAGTATTTATAAACCTGAAATAGTATTGCAGAGGAAAAGAACAAAAGAGAAAGTCAGTATACCGAGCATTCGAACTTCCTCCAGCTCGTCTCCGAAGCCAGCCTGCGCCCTCTCCTGGAGCGCTCTGCTCAACCCAGCCAAGCCAAGGCGGAGAGAAAGGGAAATAGGTGTGCCATGGGAAGGATCGGAGCTGGAGAAAGGCAGGGGCCACTTAGAAGAGAGAAAGCTCGAGGGATATAATGCAAAATAAGGGTTGTACATGAAGCACTATGCATCAGCTGATGTGTGTGAGCTTGCTCCCTACAGGGTCCCTGGAGGGGAAAGGAAGGACAAAGGGATTTGGGGCTATCTTAAGCTTACTCCACAGCAGAGCCAAGAGACTAGGCTCCAAAATTTGGATACTACAGAGAAGCAGGAAGGCAGGAGGGAGGTTTAGAATTGCAGATTTACTAAAAACTTGAGCAGAAGCCTATGGCATCAATCAGAACTATGCCAGTCTCTTCTGCAAATATAAGTCAAATCAGTGGTATCAGTAAAGGCTGCTGCCCGCACAACTGCTAGCCTCTAGGGAAGGTTCCTTAGTGTTGGGTATGCACCTGCACTGCTCACCTCACAGCAGCTGCTTTTGCCAGGAAGCTTCATGGACTTATCTGATGTTCCAACAGCAGCACGGTACAGCAGATGTAAGGAAAGCCATCCACTCCATTGCAAATTTCAACAGGCCATTGGCTTCAGGGAGACTCAGAGGAAGAGTAGATAAGCAACACAATATAGCAGATTCTGATGTGGTCCTTCCTGCAGATCACTCAGAAGTATGAAGGACATGGTCTCAGAAGCTGGGAGTTGCCTGGGAAATATCTAATGGTATAGATGCGTGGTGGGTTGACCTTGTCTGGATGACAGGTGCCCTAAAGCCACTTTATTATTCCCCCTCCTCAGCTGGGCAGAGGGAACAAAAATATAACAGAAGTCTTATGGGTCAAGATAACGGCAGGGAGAGATCACTCACCAATTACTGCCACAGGTAAAATAGATGCTACTTGGGAAAATTAATTTAATTGATTACCAGTTAAATCAGAGTAGGATGAAAAATAACACCAAATCTTAAAAACACCTTCCCCCCATCCCTCCCTTCCTCCCCAGCTTAGCTTTGTTCCTGATTTTCTCTATCTCCTCCCTCACAGTGGTCCAGCGGGACAGGAAATGGCAGTTGAGGTCAGTTCATCACATGCTGTCTCTGCTGCTCCTTCCTCCTCAGGAGGAGGACTCCTCAGAGTCTTCCCCCACTCTAGCATGGGATCCTTCCCATGGGAGACAGTTCTCCATGAACTTCTCCAATGTGAGTCCTTCCCATGGGCTGCAGTTGTTCACAAACTGCGCCAGTGTGGTCTCCTTCCACAGGGTTCAGTCCTTCAGGAGCAGACTGCTCCAGCATGAGTCTCCCATGGGATCACAGATCTGGCCAGCAAACCTGCTCCAGCGCGGGTTCCCCTCTCCATGGGGCCATAGGTCCTGCCAGGAGCCTGCTCCAGTGCGTGCTTCCCATGGGGTCACAGCCTCCTTCAGGCACATCCACCTCCTCCAGCATGGCCTCCTCTGCAGGCTGTCGGTGGATATCTGCTCTACCATTACCTCCATGTGCTGCAGAGGGACAGCCTGCTTCACCATGGTCTTCACCACAGGAGCAGGTGAACTTCTGGTTCTGCACTTGGAGCATCTCCTCCCTCTCCTTCTTCACTGACCTTGGTCTCTGCAGAGTTGTTTCACATATTCTCACTCCTCTCTCCTTGTTGCTGTGGCAGAGCATTTTCCATCATCTTTCAGCAGTCCTGGTTAACCAGGGATGTCCCAGTGGACTGGAGGCTGGCAAATGTAGCGCCCGTCTTCAAGAAAGGTAGAAAGGAGCATCCTGGTAGCTACAGACATGTCAGTCTTACCTCAGTGCCGGGAAAGGTGATGGAGCAAATAATCTCAAGAGCCATCACAGAACAATTAAAAGCCAACAGGGAGATCAGGCCCAGTCAGCATGGATTCATGAAGGGTAGATCCTGCTTGACCAATCTAATCTCATTCTATAACAGGGTGACCTGCTTAGTGGATGAGGGAAAGGCTGTCGATGTAGTTTACCTGGACTTCAGTGA
>NW_009707590.1:0-7913 GCF_000703405.1 Apaloderma vittatum | reverse complement strand
GCATGGACACAGCCGCCGCCCCGCCCGCGCTCCCCGGCCCCGCGTTCCATCTGCGCGGTCTCGACATGGCCCCCACTTGCTGCCTCTGCCGGGACGAGTCGTCTCAAGTGCACGAACAAAACCCGAACCCCGAAATAAATCAAAGAAAGCCCTTTGAAATGTATAAATGAAAAATCACAAGCTAAATCGGCTCCTCTCAGTACTATTTTGCACTCTTTGAGGTGACTGGCCTGGGCTGGGCCATCTTGATTCCACCTAACAGGGATGTCCCCACAGCCCTTCAGTTTGCATTTATGGAGCAGGATTCAACATGGACATCACTCATCTCCCACAGGGATCCAGGTTTGTGGCAAACCTTGTGTGACTCCTCTCCTTTTGACTTAGGCTAAGAGCAGGAGCTCATGGGATGGCAAAACTTTCCCTGGGTCGGTTTGGTCCGACACACTGTCTGTAGAACTCTTTGATAACAAACAGTTCACAGCAAGATGCAAGTAAACTGGGAGATAAGCACGGTTTTTTCTTTCCCGCAAGAGTACTCCCTCACAGGCAATAAAAGTGAAGAAAGGATAGAGAAGTCCTTGAGAATGTCAGGGCTGCTAATAGTTGTTATGCTCTAAAAATCAGTTTTGTTTAATAGGAAAGGTTTAATTCAGTCTCAGTGGAATGGAATGGTAACTTTGCAATGTCCTTCCAGACAAGCCATATCAAGCTGTCTTCTGTGCTTTTCTCTGCTGTGGCTCTGATAACCTAGTGTCAGAAAATGACCTCTAAATAGCATCGTCAGCAAAAGGAGAAAAACCCATTCTATCTGTGAGTGTGAAATTCAAACTTCAATTGGTATAATGCATGTCAGACAGGCTCTTCTAGGGAAAAAAAAAAAGTGGATTCAATGTAAAACTCTGTTTTAATACCATTGTAAGAACTACATCATTTGGTCAGCTTAAAAGTTGGGATTCCAACAGTCTTGTCAGACCTGTTGAACATCTATAATACTCTATTTTATTATTATTTTTTATATTAGATTATTTTTATAGTTAGATGGGTTCATCAGCAACGGATACCAGAAATGTGCGCGGAGGATCGCAAAATCACTCACTTTCAGTGGTGGTTTTACTTGGTTTCACCCAAAACTACCAACAGAAGCTTATAATATCAATTAGCCACAACAGCTCTTGGCTCTGTGCTGGGCCACATGCGTGTTTAGATAGTAGAGTGCCTTCATCTTCTTCCTCTGTTAAATTTCCTTCTGCCCGACGCTTGAAACCTAGCTCTCCTATAGCTTCGTATGGAGTAATCCTCACCCTAGAAAGGAACCTCTGCTTGCATCCAAGCTTCTTGAGGACTGATGGTGATGGGTGTTATAAGGTGCCTTGCCCAGCAGTGCGCTTTTCTCTCTGTGCTCCATCTGCATGCAACCAGTCTGACTGAAACTGACCTCCACAACCTGGAGAGGCCAAAAGAGTAGACTACAAATTAATTCGATGTACAAATAGCCACAGTAACCTTATCCAGGCAAATTTGGGGTTTTTTATGTCTGTATGGATTTTAATACCGTTAGTGCTACCAGTATGTGCTCTACGATGCTCTCAGTACGCTTGCGAACTCTACCTAATGTTATAACTACAAGCTCTAAACCATCAAGAGTCGAGAACTTTTATTCAGTTATTAAAATGTAAAACTGTCATTTTACACTTGATTAAAATATGGAGAAAAAACTTATCTGAAAACCAAATATTAATAATCTCTGACCATATTCCCGAGAATTCAGGCTACCATGAAAACACACTGCTGGATCAGAAGACTATGGGATGCTGACAGGTAATCCAGCACATCCCCTGTCAAAAGGCAGGATCTGTGATTTCACTCAAGTGCTTGACCTATATCATATAACCTGTTCTTGAAGGCCTCTCGTGTTGGCAACTCACTCCACCACCTATCGTCTCCATGGGTCTGATCCTGCAGTGTTTCATTGTCTTCACCTTCTACACATGCTCCAAGGTTGTTTGTGTAGCAGAGCCACAGAGTCACAGGAGTTGCTTTAAAGTTGATTGACAACAAGTTCCCAACTTTTTCAGTGCTCTTCCAAATCAGCCCTTATTACTTTTTCAAAAGTAATGTTACAGCTGTGACTACAGTGAGCAAGACTCGTCTCATAGGTGTTCTGGCCGGGTTTACTTCCCAATATAGTCTTATTCTCCAGCTATCTGATATGCTCAAGGAATAGGCAGGTGCACAGAGTTGTCCTGGTTTGACCTAAACAGAACCAATTCTGTTCAGTGACTTTACTTTTCAGCTCAATCTCCTCTAAGAGGGTGCACTTTCTTAAGACAACAGCATGTTTTTGCAGACAGTGTCTGCTATTAGAAGTGGTAATGCCTGAAGTTTATAGTTACTAGCAAGGAGTGGTGTGCAGAAAGGCTCTTGCTTATACTTATTTCTAGAGAAACCAAGGTGACCACTAAACCTTGTGTGCCACATTGGGGATCTTGGGAAGTAAACGGCTCACAAGGAAGTAAAAGGTGGCATCTCTGGGGAGGAAGAGACAGTACAGGTGACCAACAGTATTCCATTCCATTCCATTCCATTCCATTCCATTCCATTCCATTCCATTCCATTCCATTCCATTCCATTCCATTCCATTCCATTCCATTCCATATGCAGTATAAAGCTGAGGAACCATGGCGTCTTCTGCTTCTTCAATGGCTAGTGTCCAAGGAGGACTTTGTCCAATCTTCTCCCTTTGGTCCTGAGTTCCCAAATCTGGCTCCTGTATCCAGCTCTCCTCTGCTGCTGAGCCTGGGGCTTCCCTGTTGCCACCTGGTCTGCAGCATCAGTGGTGACTGCTGTTAGGGGGCAGTTGGGTTCAATATCTATTTTGTATATATTTGTTTGTATTTTCATTATTTTCTTATTAGTATAGTTATTGTTTTACTAAAGCTGTTTTGATTTTCTTTTCCAATCCATAAGTCTCTCTGCCTTATTCCATTTCCCTTCACGTTTTGGGGAGGGAGATGGGTTAAAGAGCTTCAGTCATTCACTTAGTGGCCTGCGCAGCCCTAACTCTTGATAATAGAATGCAGGTATATAGCATATATATAGCATAATTGAGGCAAGTGGTACATTTCATTCACAGTGACAAAGTTTATTATAATGCAGAATGAGTTTACTGTATAGAGAATTTAAACATTCATATCTAGACTTCACCAATTCATTGAATTACTTTTCTTTAATATATCATCAACAGCACTTCATAACTCTAACAAGCTATCTGAATTAGGCCTTGAAATTATTTCCTCTTTCTCATACAATCTAATTATATTTAAATAATGAATACAGTTTATATCAAATAGTATGGCTTATTTTAAATGAATTAAACAAATGGTTCATCTCGGTGAACCCAGTAAATCCTGTTTCATGGCAGCTGGTGATGACAGCAAAATTTCTTTCATGAAGACTACTGGTGAAGCAAAAGTGTGAATAATACAAATAATCAGTGATTTTAGCATTTCAGATCGCAGAGTGCTAATTAATTCCTACAGCAATAAGTTCTTGAAAGGCTGCATTTCTTGCTAAAGAAAGTAGCTAGAAACTTGAAACATTTACATTTGTTAAAACATGTTACCATATAAAGTCCTTTTTGCATTAAGAGTATTTCGTGTTTTGTGTGGGTGCCCAAAAACATCTTTGGCTTAATTCTGGCCTTGTTATCACCGAGGATAGAGAAACACTGGAAGAGGTTGCCTGGGGAAGCTGTACCATTTCCATCACTGGATGTCTTCAGGACCAATTTGCACAGATCTCTGGGTTCTTAAGTTAGAAGCATGGATGAGGCAAATTTCTCGGGTCCCTTCTAACTATTTTTTAAATATATAGTTTTAACGTAATTCTGCTTAATTTACAGCAAGTACAGCTTTGTGATTCCTATGTAATAACTTTTAATAGAACACTCAATATTGTGCAAAGTTCATTTGTTTGTATGTGCTTCTGTTTCAGGAACAGGCATGACTGATACTTCATTTTTGCATTTGCTTAACACTTGACTCTGATTTAGTCCTATGCAATGTATTTAATAGTACTATCCAAATTTTGTTGTTAAAAAGTTTCAATTAAAACAATAAATAATTCTTTGAGACATTTTTAGGTACTACTAATACTTAGATCGGATTTTGTGCAGGTCTCAATATCTTTCAATAATTTCGCTGGTGGCTCAAGCAGAGACCAAGACATCCCCATTGTTTGTTTAATGTTAATGTGCACGGAACAGTAATATGTTGAGAAAAGGTACAGCCGAAATGTGAGTATCTTCTACGCTTCTACTTGTCATCATCCATGCATGCTTTCATTAAAACATTGTCCTCTTTGAGATATAAGCTACTTGCTATCGTAGTAGAAGTACAGTCCTATATTTTTAGCATTACTGGCATTGCAAATAGCAGCATTTCAAATACATCAGCTTTATAATGCAACAGCTTTTCTATAGGCAAGAGATTTAAAGATGATGCAGTGAACTGCATTTCTGTATAATTTTGCTGTATAGGACTCAAGAGTTTGGGTTGGTGGTGCTTAAATTTCTCTTATGTTCAGGGACACAAAAAGTAAGTCAATTCGTATTCACATTCATCTTCCCTTTCACTTTTCTGACCAGCATGCAATAATGACTTAGCATATGCAATCACGTTGCAGAAAAAACACAGCATAAATAATGTGGAGGCAGTTGCAGTAAGCTTACCTGAATGTCTCAGTTGTTTGTGTGTGTGATAGAAGGGAACATCTTTAGAAGAAATGATACAGCAATACCTTAGAAAGTGTTGGAACTAGATACCAGTGAAGCTATATTCTGTTTTACATTCTTTTGTGCAGTAGCGTGTATATCCAGTGCAGAGATCCGCAGATGAAGTTGAAATGTTATAGCAAGGAAGGATGTTTAATTTAGGGGCACACAATCTAGTGGTTATTGCATTGGAGACTTCTCTGATCGAGGCACACTTTTATATAATGGTAAAATAGGAACTGTATTAATGTTTCAAGGAGAGTGATCATGCTGATAGAGGCCAACCTAAAGGAAGACGTTGTCTGTTGTCATGATCTCCTCCTTACTTTTGTGACATGGGATGTTACAAATGTCTCATAGATGTTGGCTATAAATATGTAAATTTTCTGCTAATTCGAAATGGCTATCAGCTGATATGCCCTTTCAGGAAGGCTAAAACCTCATTGCTTTAAATCAAAGTGGCTATCTTATTCCTAGAATCTGTATGTGTGAAATTTAATAATGATGAGCTGCACTACTTTCTATATTTTTTCAGTGAGGCTTAAGATAATCTGTGCTTAGGAAAAAATAATCTTCCTGTGTTTTTTATAACTGGAATGAACAGAAGAAATGAGGAAACAAAAATAAGAATTAGAGAATACGGGGAAACTAAAAGAAGAGAGACAAGAGGAAGTAGATATAGAAGAAGGATGGGGAAGAAGAGATTAAGGAGTTGGGAACTGGCAGAGAGGGAAACCGCTATATCTGATCCAGTAAAAGAAATGGGAGAAAAAGTTAAGGATCCAGAGAAGGTACAAGAAAATACCTGAATGGAGAAGAATGACTAACTCAGGCTTACTGAAGAAGCTAAGGTAAGAAGTGCATACAGTTGTGTCAGCCTTTTGTCTTGATTTGACTTTCCTGTGAGAAGAAAACTGTTGCCTCCCATGCTTAAATGTTCCCGAGCCTGTGTTCAAGCTTCACTGTGTTCAGGTTCACTTCACTGTTCAGATACAATTCTGTTTTGGAGTCTGAATCAAGAATTTATCTTTCTAGAGTATAAAGCATGGTTCACCGGGAAACTGCTGTTTCAAGTTTATTTTTGGTTTTATGGAAGAACCACAGAGTCATAGAATGTGTTGGGCTGGAAGAGACCTTTAAAGGTCATGTGGTGCAACCCCCCTGCAGTGAGCAGGGACCTTTAAGTAGATCGGGTTGCTCAGAGCCCCATCAAGCCTGACCTTGAGTGTCTCCAGGGATGGGCCCTCCACCACCTCTCTGGGCAACCTGTTCCATTGTCTTACCACTCTCACACTGAAGAACTGCTCCCTAATATCTAATATAAATCCACTCTGCTCCGGTTTAAAACCATTTCCCCTCATCCCATTGCTACACACCCTTGTAAGTAGTCCCTCCCCAGCTTTCTTTTAAACCCCTTTCAGGTACTGGCAGACTGCTATAAGGTCTCCCTGGAGCCTTCTCTTCTCCAGGCAGAAGAACCCCAACTCTATCATTCTGTCCTCGTAGGAGAGGTTCTCCAGCCCTTTGACCATTTTTGTGGCGTTCCTCTGGACCTGCTCAAGCATGTCCATGTCCTTCTTGTGTTGGGGACTCCAGAGATGAACACAATACTCCAGGTGACGTCTCACTAGAGCAAATTTCTTGCCGTATTTCCATGCTTTAATGATCTGAAAATTGCAAACTTAAAGCATAAGTAGATAAATGATTACAACTCTGGAAAACATCCACCTTTCTTATTACACCAAACCTCCAGCTCCCTTTGTTGTAAGGGCAGCAAGGCATCTTTTCCTTCAGACTCTGAATTGAGGCCTGATGGCTTTAATATTCCCGGCTAAGACTGCTGGAAGTTGATCAAGAAAACCTTCACCACTGTCCCAGCCACACTGAGACTTTTCAGTTATAGGAAATTACTAAGAGTTTAAAAGGACTATTAACAGCTTCTTATGATGTTAATTGAACTGTCCATATTGCAGAAGGGGAGGTGAGGAAAGATCATGGCTATATGTTAGCGTTGGGTTAGTCTTGACTTTTTATGCTTGCTCATGCCTGCAGTGAAACCTTAGTTGAAAGTGTATGCTATCAGAGATTACGTTTGGCATGAGAGGTCAGGTTTGGGGTTAGGGTATAGGGTTAGAGTTAGGGATTAGGGTTGTTAGGATTAGGGTTATGGTTAGGCCGTTAGGGTTAGGTGTTAGGATTTAGGGGTTACAGGTTAGGGGCTATAGTTAGGGTTAGGTTTAACTCAGCTGCATTGAATCTATTCTCTTTTTAGGTGGCCTCAGATGAGTGATCCCAGTAGAGTGACAGCCAACATGGCTTCACTAGGAGCAAGTCATGCCTGACTAATTTAGTAGCCTTCTATGACAAAGCTACAGCGCTGATTGACATGGGAAAAGCAATAGATGTCATTTTCCTGGACTTGTGCAAGGCGTTTGACACTGTCCCACACGACATCCTTGTCTCTAAAATGGAGAGACATGGATTTGACAGATGGACCACTCGGTGGATAAAGAACTGGCTGGATGGTCGCACTCAAAGAGTTGTGGTCAATGGCTCAACGTCCACATGGAGATCAGTGACAAGTGGAGTTCCTCAGGGGTCTGTTCTGGGTCCAGTGCTGTTCGACATCTTTGTCAGTGACATGGACGACGGCATTGAGTGCACCCTCAGTAAGTCTGCACCAAGCTGTGTGGTGCTGTGGACTCACTTGAGGGAAGAGATGCCATCCCGAGGGATCTGGATAGACTCGATAAATGAGCCAGTGCAAACTACATGAGCTTCAACAAGTCAAGCTGCAAGGTCCTGCACCTGGGTCAGGCCAATCCCAGGCACAAATACAAACAGAAGGATTTGGGGTTGTTGATAGTTTAGAAGCTCAACATGAGCTGGCAGTGCGCTCATGCAGTCTAAAGGCCAACCGCATCCTGGGATGTATGAAGAGGAGCGTGGCCAGCAGATCAAGAGAGGTGATTCTCCCCTTGTACACTGCTCTTGTGAGACTCCACCTCAAATACTCCCAGTTCTTCTGCCCCCACCATAAGAGGGTCATAGATCCGTTGGAGCATGTTCAGAGGAGGCCACAAAGATGATCCAGGGGCTGGTGCACTTCTACTGTGAGGACAGGCTGCGGGAGCTGAGACTG
>NW_009707589.1:54722-58513 GCF_000703405.1 Apaloderma vittatum | reverse complement strand
AGCTGGCGATGACTAACGGAGTTAAAAGGAGCTCGGTGCAGAAAACAACCTTATTTTTAGACGGCTGTTGTTTCAGTGGATTGTCGTAGAGCGAATGCGGCCCCGGCCGTTTTGAAAAAGCCACTTCCCAGATGCCAAAAGCCTTTTTCTTCTGCGCTGCCGCCGAAGGCGAGCACGCCCGGCCAGCCCCGGCGTCCCTCGCTTCGCTTTTCTGCATCTGCTGCCTGAACCCTGCCCCTAATTGCTATGGCTAACATCGGTCTTAATTAGTTTGGACTTTCCGACACACAAAATTACATTTTCCACGGGTGAAAAAGAAAAAAAAAAAAAGAAAAAGAAAGAAACCCACCCCAAACAACAACTCTTGTACTATTGGGAGCAATTTACAGTGTCCTCCAGCGCTGGGTCCTGAAAGGGGATCCCCCTTCCCTTTTGAGGCTGAATTAGCTCTTCTGTAGGACTTTCTCACTTCTCCCGACTTTTGCGGCTTTTCTCCCCCGCTCTTCTGCTCACCTTTCTTCACGGCAGAGACTCGGGTGGGTTCCCCAGCCCTTCTCCATCTGCGCAAGGAGGAAGGGGCCAAGCTGGTGCTCCCCTTCCCCGCACGGTGCTTGAAAACAAAGCCCTTGCTGCTTTTAGCCAGTAATGAGGTTAATTGCCAGGGAGAGCTTGGCTGCTCTCACCTCCGCCGAGAGTTTGAGGAGAAGGGGATGGAGCACAGGTCACAAACGCTCTGTCTGAGCCTTTTTTGGTTCCCACCGCTGCACCGCTCCAGCGCTGGAGTATTTATACAGGGTGTGTTAATCACCAAAGAGCCCGACTGATGCCCACCAGATTAGTTTCACATTATATTGTATATTATACATATATATTATATAAAGTGGTCTGAATGCATGTATTCCCTCCCGCGTTTTTGCTTTCCTCTCCTTTTCTTTCTGGCCTCAGCAGCCTGGGAGGGAGGGTTTGCAGGGAGCTTTGTACACAGCATTTCTCATGGAATTCTCTCCAGACAAAATGCCCTGGTTATCCCCTCACCAGAGGATACGGGTTGGTACCACGGCACCACCAACAGGACAGCTGCTGGACCCGATTTGTCCCTGACTTGCTCACAAGACATGGGACAGATTCTTTCTCCTATAAGACAAGAATCTTTCAGTTTTGTCTGCACAAAAGTGTTTTGAAAGCAGGCTGAGGGGGACCCCTCTCTCCAGTGTTTACCAATATAAAGTATTTTCTTACAGCAAATCCCATAACCCAAGATATGGATCAGCCACCCATGCTCCGCACAGAAATGTCGTTCTGCTTTGGGCTTCTTGCATTATATTCTAACAACCTGTTACAGCTAACATATATAACACCCATCTCCTTTGGGTCTGCGCACCCATCTTTTGGGTCTTGGCAGCTTCAAAAGCATCAGCATCTGTTCAGAATTTCATTCATTGTAACCAAAGATTTATAAGCCTCAAGCCTCCCTAACCAAGTCCCTAATTAAAGTCGCCTCTAATCCCTTTGCTTTGAAAATTGTAACGAGAGTCGCTGGGAAGGGAGGGAGCGCATGGGCAGCGTTCGAAAGTGCCCCCATGGACCTTTTTGGGCAAGGGGGTGAGATTGCCCAAGCAAGGGCCAGCTCCTACCCTGAGCCCCACAAAAGCAACTGGTTGGTGCTCAGCTGCCTCCACAGGCTGCCAAGCAGCATTTCACCAGTTCTCATGTGTCTTTCGCTTCAGAGGACAGAAGCCAGAGGAGGAACCCTGTGTGCTTGAATGATGTTGTAATTTACCTTATAACCGGTCTCATTACGACATCGAGCGCTCTGTTGATCTACCTGGCTTTTGATTTAGTGGACTCTTTTTTAAAACAACTGCTTAGGAATGCAGCCAGGGACTGAGGGCAAAGGACCTCAAACCTTTTCTGCAGCTACAAGTCTCCCATTCAGACACCAGCTTTTTAAAATCAAGACATCAGACGGCCACAACCAGACTCAAGCTGCGACTGAATTAAACCGAGACATCAGTTCAGAGAAATGATTTCATAATGATACACGCTGCTTTGCTTCCATGTGGATTTGCCCCTTCTACACACCCGAATCACGGGTGGGTTTGTGCCCAGGCTCAGCATCCAGCATCTCCTCTCCACAGCTTGTCCAGCCTGAATCGTGAGAGCTCAGGTACGCCCTTGCCACACCAGAAAAACCGTCAGATGTGAAAATACCGATGCTCTGCCTTTCTTCCTGGTGGCACACTCAAAAACAACGGGGTGGTTGAAGAAAAGCAGAGTGTGTTTGCAAAATAGCACTAAACAGCTGGAAAATTTTTATACTTCTGCAGTACAGAGAGGCTTGCAAAGGAGTAAGTGACAAAGTTTTCCACCACCCCATGTGTTTTAGCTCTGGAAGTATTTCACGCCTTTCAAATTTCCCTGCTGGCTGGTGCAGGGGATGGTAACCAGTTGTTTTGCCTCACTCAGAAAGTGCTCGACAAAGGTGAGGCTGGTTGGGTGCCTGGGGACAAAGCTGGCAGCAGGGCAGACCCTTCTCCAGAGGAAGAGAAACATCAGGTTTACAATGCCTGTGAGATCCAGTTCCTACACATGGTGGCTTTCACCTCATTCATCCTCTGAGGTGCCAGGTCTCATCTTCATTTTCAGGTGGTGAAAAGCAGTTTATTTTTTTTCTCCAGGTGTCTCTTCTGCTGCAAAAGGCGCTCCTTTCCCTCTTGATGAGCCCATAAGCTCTGCATCCCCTGGGAAGTCTGGTTTAAGCAACCTGTAATTCCACCTCTACCCCTGCAGCCAGAGGAGACCTAGATGGATCTGATCAAAGGCTCTTGTTGAGCTGTGGTCACAACCAAGTGTCCTGAGGGTTCAAGCATCTCCTCAGTCATCTCTGCCACAGATGCGTGCTGCAGTAGCCTCTCCTTTTGGATCTGAGGCTCCGTGTCCCGACATGCAGAGCAGATCCCGCAGCGGTTCAATGCCCTTTGGATCCTTCCTTCCTTGCAAGCGAGCACTGGGCTGCTCCAAGCTCCCAAGTTCATTGCTGAGAGCATCCTGGTTGCCACATGAAATGAGGGACCCAACGTGGAGCTCTGGGCTCCTCAGCTGCATCATGATCCCTCTTTTCCAAAACCTCAGCCAGGCTGCTTCTATCCTACCGCTCCTCCACGCCAGCCAAAGTCTACTTCTTCATTAGTTGCCTCCTGCTCTTGTTCATTAAACCTGCATTTAAATGTGCTATCAGTTCTCCCTAAACAAAAAACCTTCCATTATGTAATACTGGATTCATTTGTATCAGCCTGTTCTACCCCCTCCCCGCTATCTCCTGAGTCCTCAAAATCCTCCCCTAGCGCAGTCTGGTGCATTGAAATTCGGCAGCAGCCTCCACTCCTGCCATGACATCACCCGCATCTGCACACCCAGCAGCTCACATCAGCCCCGGGCTCATTTGTACAAAACCTTTAAACAGAACAAGCCCCAGCCCCGAGTCCCCGGAGAGCTGGCCCGTTACCTCTCCTCATCTGCACGGTCCAATTTACTGCCCTTCTTTCTTCTCTAAACCTGAGTTTATCCTTCTAATATCAATACTACAATACCTGCACGCCCTTTACTGACTTAATTTTCTGACGCATGGTCACTAACCTTGTCCAACTCCAGCAAACACACAATTACTGCTTTCAACTTTCCTGGGCTCACCTTCACCAACTTTATGAACAGGATTTGGGCTCCTCTAGTAGCAATTTTGACTACAGCCCCTTGTGCCAGATGCTTGTGAACACCAGTCCCTGCCCCCCCTT
>NW_009707589.1:22278-54691 GCF_000703405.1 Apaloderma vittatum | reverse complement strand
CGGCAGGATAGGACAAGCCAGGGGATGAGGGGGAAAGGAAATAATTTCCAGGTGAGGAAATGAGATGCCAAGGTTTTATTCACCCACCTGTGGCTATGCACTACTGAAAAGCAATCCTCTACATTTCATGTAAAGTAGGCAACGACGAACTACAGCCCAGTGGTGCAAAGCAGGATACTCTCCTCCTCTCTTATTTTCACCAAACATTGAGCTGCATGCTCTTTCCAAAGGCAGTGACCTTGGACAGGCATGACACCGGGAGTTTTTCACACCAAAACCATTCTATGGCTGAACTGCACCAGCTGCAGAGTTGGGAACCTCAGGCGCTTTGATCCGAACTCCTGGTCCGGCTTTGTGCAACCCTGCCCGCTCCAGCTGTCTGGGGATGCCGAGGACCTCGGCTAAATCCTCTTTCTCACAGAAACGTCCCATGGATGAGGGTTTTCTCTTCCATCAGTTTGGCAGAGCCAGATGCTTCTCTTTGCCAGGGGGATCATGAAAGGCTGGCAAGAGAGGGGGTTTCTTCACCCTTTAAATTTTATCTTTCTCCTCTTTTCACACCATATTTCCCACACAACGGGTGTGTTCTTTATAGGGATGATTTGGCTGAGGGGACCAGCACCCAGACCCCTGCAGTTTGGTCAAAGATGTGTTTGGTTCTTCACACAGCAAAATGACGCACGAGCCCAATGCCTTTGTTCTAGGAGCTAATGACAGCGTTCCTGTTTCGTGACACCTCTGCATGCCGAAATAGCTATCTTGAAGAACAAATGCTGAAAATTAAAATCTTCTTGAGTCAAGCTTCCTCATTAGCAGCCTGCCTGGCTAGACTCTACCTTATTATTTTTTGCTGGTGCATAGCTGTAAAGAGAAAGCCAAGGAGAAAAATAGGCAATTAAAATGCATTAAATTGATTCCAAATGAGTATGCAGAACCAGGAAGACTCGGGAAGAACCTCATCTCTTCGCTTGCATCTGTTGCTGTACGGGAGAGTGCAAATTCACACGCAACTAGAACAGGGCACGTTGCAAACCTTAGTGGGGTCAAACTTCTACCTGGGATCTCTCAGTCAAGTCTCTGACAGCCAAATGCGTTAAGCCATCGCAGTCACAGAGCAGGACTTTTCAAAGGCTGTGCAGAAGGTTTTCAGGGTGAAAAACCTCAGCCCCAGCAGTGCAAAGATGAGACTCTCACCTCTGCAAAGCCAGAGAATCCTTTTCCTCATAGTTAAGAAAAAAGGCCAGAAAGCACCTTGCGATCCCTCTGCCCTGAACCATGTTGCAGTGCAAAAGTGTTAGAAAAACCGTGAAATGCTCAGACACACCAAATGCAATCCTGGAACAGTTAAATAAAAGCCGTGAAGATGATACAGATAAATCTCTCTCACTTCTTCGCTTCCAGGACTTTCCTCTCCCTAGTCCCTTCCTCCTGAGTCCCATTAAATTTGTTTTCAGGTTTCTTTTTAAGCAGACAGAGTAAATAAGTGGTTGCAGACCCACCTACACACAGCCTCTGCTCCCACCTCTCGAAAGCTCCTCCAGTGGTCACCGGGCCGCTGAGGTTATTAAAAAATAAACAAGCAAAAAATTACAGTAGAGAATGTCAATTCCAAACGAGACCCTACAGGTTCTGCTGATTCGCCATCAAGCGGCAGGGCTCAAAGTTATCTTCAGGAGGAGGTTTTTCTTTTAAAAGCGTCATCTTAAACTCCAAGGATGTTTGCCAAACATCACAATTAAGCATGCCAGAGGAGAAGAAACCCTGTTGCCAAAACGCCCACTTAACCCTCCCTACGTGGTGCTACATGGACCACCTCGTCTGGAGGCTTCTGTTGGACTCAGTGACCCCAAAGGTCTTTTCCAACCTGAATTGTTCTATGATTCTATGACCGCGCTCTGGGTGCCACCAGGCATCCCTCTAGGAGTTCTACAGAAACCCCAGTGAAGGCTCCAAACGCCCATGGCTTTTGCGTGAAGCCAGCCTAGACGGATCGCTGTCAGCAACACCTCCACGCCATCCAGCATCGCTCTCCACGGAGAAATTGGCCTGTCAGGCGGGGAGCACAGCCCCGGCAACAGGCGTCGGGGTGATGGTGTTCGACGGTGACTGGAAATAAATCCTCTCCACGACAGCGATTTCTGTCTCGTCTGGAAGATTTAAAACTGAGCCGCTAAGGAAACTTCACACTACCGAAACGCAATTTTAGAAAGCGGGCCAGGCGCTCCTGGAAGGAATTTTCGGTGGTTGCTGAGAGTGGAGGTGGGTTTCACTGATCTGTTAGCTTGCGCCGCCCTCTCCCGTCTTGTGTGAAAACAGCAGCTTTCACGAGAAACTGCTTGCAACTCCCTTAAAACAAATAAAACCCAGCCCTCAGATCCCCGCATCTCTTGGTATTGACCCTGACCTACTTAAACGCATGAGGGCACAGAGCAGGAGGTGGGACCCGTTCAAAGCCTGAGCACCAAGCTCCTCTCGATGGATTTCCTAGACTCAAAAGTGCACGTCTTTGCCCAAGCAATGAGGAGGATGAGAAGAAAACGGGGCGACAGGTAGGGAATTACACCAAACTTAACCAACTTCTAATATTCACTCGTGAATATAGGCAAAAAATAAATCACACTGTACTTTCATGAAAAATATTAACACAGGTGAAGCAATCCCTAAGGAGAAGTGCCGCTCAAAAGTGAGATGATCAAGTCTTGGCAGTTTTTGGGAAACAAAAGCAAAGCAAACATCTTCAAAATTGCAGTGCTTAAAATCACCAGTCGCTGCTGGTGGAGGCCCCCTCCAGCTGGCAGTAGAAATTGTTGTATGGGCTAAAAAAGTGGAAATTATTAGCCCTCCCCCTTCATCTGCCTTATGTCTCTTAAGCTTTTAGTTCCTGCCTGGAGTTTTGATATTCTCACTGAAATTTGCCTCACATGAAGCTGATTAACTCCACTGTATTCCAGGCTTGCAAGCAGCTCCCTTTTTTCCCCCTTTTTAAAATTTGTCCTAAAAAACTTCTCATGCCTCGATAAAGCCTCACATGAGAAAAGAAGGGATGCAAAGCAGAAGAGCTGGGAGATGCCTGGGAGTCAGACAAGACTAGCAGGTAACAGGAGAGACTGGAGAGAGGCCTTTGGTTTTTGTGTTTTCCTTGGGGTTTTTTTGTGGTTTCCTTGGCCTTTGTTTCTTGTGTTTTCCTTGGGAGGGCTCTTTATCTCCAGAGCATGTCCCTCAGCTGCACTGGTGGCGCACGGGCTCGATTCAGCTCAGCCACGAGCAGCTGCCTGGTCACCCTCTTACACATGATCACCAGATGAGTCCCTCTCATGGAATTTGTGTCCCATCTTTAAAAATAAATCCGACGCAAACAAACCCAAGTCTTGACTGCAGTCACCAGCCATGACCCACGTGCAGACGTGACTGTGCTTGAGTCAACAAGGCCAGCAGGCTGCGGTTTCAACGAGGTCCCAGACACCCAGGTTAGTCAGAGGAGAACGCAAGCAGGGATGGCAGGAAGGTGCTCCTCAGCATGGCTAGAGCAATGAAATGGTCTGCAGGATGGCTTGCAGGAAAGCCAGTTCATGCGGGAGACCTCCCAATGGCCCCAGGGCGAGTCCAAATGGCTCTGGGCAGGCACCTCCATGTCAAGTGTTGGGTAGCACAGGACCAGGCTGACAAGCCCCCCAGATTCGGCTTAGAGCTCCTTCAGGATAACTGGAAGTAGCCTTCCGGTCTTTCCCTTAGGTGCTGGGAGTCACCAGCAACTTCTGCTCTTCCAGCACAGCAGCTGGGTACAAAGGCAAAAAAGAAGAGCAGGAACCCAGCATCTTCCAGCAGCACACCCTTCCCTGCCTTCAGGCCAAAAATTGAAAGGCACCTGTAAGCAACGCACAGCAACTACAGCCACGTGGTGAGAGCCTCAACTTGTGGAAGCTGGGGAGATCTGCACAGACACATGGCCCGGGTGTCCCACCACGCTGGGGTGATGGCAGAAGGGATGTTTTTGTTGGGTGTCACGCAAAATTAAGTTCCCCTACATGATTCCCTCCTCTCCCCGAGCTCTAGCAGGGGTGTTTGACTAGATGATCTTCAGAGGTCCCTTCCAACCCCGAATATTCTGTATTTCTCCCTCCAAAGGCAATCCCTGCAGCTGACCAGAGCACTCTGAATTCCGCTGTTCCAGCCCCCAAGGGAGCTGCCTCTAGGCAGGATTCGCTTTAAGAAGCCCTTCCAACTCTCCAGCAGCAAATTCCCATCACTCGCTGTGCCGGTTTCGTCTGAGCTGGCATAGTGAGTTACCTGAATGTCAAGAAGAGAGACTCCTCACGCCGCAGAGCACTGCATCAGCGCCTGGGGCCAGCTCTTCCACGCAGCTGAGCTATCTCCTCGCTTTCCCACCATCCCCAGGTAATTGCTTTTGGACAGATGGCGAGCTACCAGCGCCGTTACGGGACCAGCACCTTGGCTTTCCTCCCCCTCTCCCCTGGAAGAAATCTGCTTCGGGCTATAGAGAGAGAGATGACTTCTCCCCCAGCGCTACAAACCACGCAGGTTTTGCGACCGCTTCAGCAACCGGAGAACCTCTCTGGCCAAGGACACCTCAAGACATTTACTCATTAAGTTTCGGCATCCTTCACCGTAACATCCGATTCCTAACTAATGCACAAATGTCCTCATACAACTCTCAATTTTTTCTAATACCAAAAATAACATAAAAGGACCCAGCATAATTGTAACCAGTCACACACAGGTAGGGAGACAAACTGAAGGCCTCCAGCTAGGATTTTTTTTGAAAAAAATAGCTTGAAATATTTTACTATTTTCTCACGTGAAGTTCATGCCAAAAATTGAAAGGCACCTGTAAGCAACGCACAGCAACTACAGCCACGTGGTGAGAGCCTCAAAGCCATTAAATCCAGTTTTCCCTTCATCACCTTTGACAGAATCGTACGTACTTGTCTGGTTGGTTGGGTTTTGCTGATTGTGGTGTTTGTTTTGGTTTTTTTTTTTTTTTAAAACTGCTATGGCTTTAGTTACATTTGGATAGGGATAAACACATATTAGACCACATCCATGTCACCTACTGCCCTCATGACACCTGGATGGAAAAATCACCTCCCACAGAGGATAGACTCCGTTCAGCCGGCATCGAGAGAAGCAACAGACTTATGTTCAGAAGCGCTGGTGTTCCAATAAAGGGAGAATGCAAATGATGGATTTGGGACTCAAGGGCAGAAGGCAGCAATCACACGCCAGGAGACAACAGCTCATCTTCCTCTGCAGAGCACACACAACAGTGAGGTTTTTCCCTAGAGAGCATCTTGACCGAGAACCCCCAGACCCCTCCTTCAGACAGGCCACAGTGATTGCAATAAACACCCAACGCACACACGTACCACCTACCCCTCGCAGGGCTGCTCAGCCATTAACCTCCCCCAGTCTTTCAGCCCCAATGGCCAAAGAGTTCATTCCCGACAGAATTCTGAAGCAGTTACCTGGAATTTGCCTTCACACAACATTGCAAAGTCACTTGGAACACAGAGCAACACACAGCGGGCCCACAGCAAAAAAAAAACCAACAAAAGATGTGTACATTATAAACCCTGGGAAGTGGTTTAGAAATAAGAATTACGATGTTCTATTCTGTGTAATGCTTGGTTAGAGCTACACGAACACCATAAACAAAGCTCTTTTGATTCTTTTACCACTTTTGTCATGGGAAGAGGAAATAAACACAGCCTACTGCTAGAAGAGTAACGGCAGGGCCATAAATACTTGTCATGCATCACAGTTATGGAAAACAGCATCTCCTCAGAGCAGGTGATGATCTTTCTTACAGCTCCATAATGCAAAAAGGTTAAGCATTCCTCAAAGCCGCTTTTTCTTCTAAGCAATTTAGAGGTTTACCATTACAATTTCAGGAGGAGACAACAATAAGGACAAATCTTGGTTGCAGTTTTGCTAGAACCTGGTCAGAAATGGGGGAATAAAATCCAATTTGTCACCTCAACTGCAGAGCACGTTCATGTTACTCTATTCAAGGCACCCAGTTTTCACCACCTCTGCCGTAAAACATTTTAATCAAAACTACTTTTTCGGTCGATGAAGTAGCAAATAGGTCTTTTTCAGCCCAATTCCCTATTTGAATTGGATTTTGTCAGCAACGGGCTGAGCATTTCCCACTCACTTGAGCAGCTGCGAACCCCGCTGAGGGCATCTGTCGGGTGGTTTGTGCTTCTCGGGAAGCGTCTTGCTTTAAGAGCGTTTTGTTTACAAAAGGAATTCCTCCGCTTTTTACCGCGGCATTAGAGATATTGTGCCTCCTGTTTGTTTACACCCAATGTTGGATCCATGTTGTCTTTGCTCACTCGCGCTGATTTCTCTCCCTACGGGGGGTTAACGTACCGAAGAGCTTTTTTGATTGCCTTCAAGTTTCAACTGAGTTATAACACCACCAGCCCGGCTACAGAAAGGTTATTACGTGAAGTGTTGCAAGAGACCCATGGCCCAGTCCTTTCGTAACGTGCATATTAGGATTCTTGCCTAAATATCTGTAGAACTGGCATCTGAAAAGGTTCCCAAAGGCAAAGCTCCCTCTTGTAGTGTTTGAAAAGCAGGCTGAAACACGTTTAGGCTCCCATTCTCTTGTGGAAACAAGGGAGGAGGGCGTTTATGATACGCAGAGCTGCTCATCAAGGCAGCACACAGGTCCGAGGTGAGGCCCAGCATTTTTTCAGACAGCCACTCCGAAACTGTAGGAGGAAAAGCGGAGATACCACAGAGCTGAATTCTGATGTCAGCAAGCTCAGCTTGAACATAAAACACACTGTTGTAAACACTCGCATCCACGGAAGAACGTGACAGATTTAATGTTAAGTACGCAAGGATTTAATTTTATCTTGTGTAGTAAAATGTTTTCCAGCAGTTACACGAATACATAAGTTCAGAACAGCATCAGAAGAAACCAACGGAATAATCACCAGTACTCCTCTCTCTGCAGGATCTCTTCTTTTCCCCACGTTCTTCCATCGAGCTACACAAGCAAATGCAGCAGATGTTTATGTCGTATGCTTAATAAACACGGTCCAGACAGGGCGGTGTGCTTCCATGTGCTACTTTGGTCCAAAGACGTATTTCCTGTTCGTACCTTGCTCCTCCATCCCAGCCCCATTCTGAAATTGTTTTCCAAATATGTTTTCAAGAGGAGACACGATTACCATTTCAGAAATACACATCTGACAGAGCAGTTCACAGAAGTAAACGTTTATTTAATACCAAAATAAAAGTAAGGTCCTTCTGGGTGTAACTTGCAAATCCAAGGCCTAAATCTTTGATTATGTTAGATAACGTGGCCTCTGCAGGCTTCAAAATAAAGTGTGAGCTGGAAGGAGAGTGCTGCTGCATATTGAAAACACTCTAAGAAAGCAGGCACAGCCGGGCAGGGCAGAGACCCGCCCCTGCCTCTGAAAGGCTGAGATTTGTGTGGAGGATCTGTGCGTTTGCTGCAATGCTGAGGATTAACATACCTACACCATAAATCCTGTACGCGTGGATATGACTGCATTACCGTAATGCTATCATACTGCTAGTTTAATTTCTCATTTTTATTTTTTTCCCTTCCTTTTCTGCCTAACAGGAAAGATGTGATGTGTGGATGAAGGACAACCAACTCAAAGCTCTTGCTCACCTACCAGATCTCACGATGCACAAGACAGAAAGGCTGGACAAAAACATCAGCAGCATTTCAGAACAACCACTCACTGGCGGCTTCTCTTAAGTGACTCCAAGTAACCCACACTTATTGGGGGGAAAAAAAGGAAATTAAAGCAAACCGGCAACAAAAATATCACAGCACCAAAGTGAAAATATTAACCTTGGCAAACCCACGTGCGATGAAGCGGCTCCTGCTCACCTGCAGGAACACTGACACCTTGTGGGGTCCTGCAGAAGTGAGTCACAGAGAGACAGAGCAAACTCCTCTGCAGTGTTGGGTAAGTAAAAGAAACACTACAGTAGTAGTTTATTTAATACATATACCATTAATACTGTTTGGTAGAAATTAGGTTTTATTGCTTTTATAATGAGAAATGGAAATAATAATTTTAAAAAAAAAAAGCAGATAAATAGCTAGTAAGAAAAACTTTTAAAACAAAAATTAATGGAGCGGAGTGGAATCCAAATAGCTCAGCAGCAGTTTCCTCTGCTCTCCCAGAAAGTAGTTATATTTATCACTTAAATATTACTCATCCAATGCAATAATGACATAGGGCAAAGCTATGAGACTAAACGAGGAGTTATGTTGTACAGGCATACAAACGTAGAAATGACACCCATATTAAGCATTTTTTAAAAACATGTATATCAATATTTACTAAAGCATGGATGATTATGACATTTCCTTAATAAACTATGCCAAACTCGTTATACGTACTGCTTGAGAAAGCAAATTTGTATTGTAATGGAAAACTAAAAAGCATAGAGCCTACTTTCCAGCGCAGTGTGCACGATTTGGACCCCTCAGGTTGAGTGAGAGCACAGGAGCTTCTGGAACAAATCTTCAACTGCTGTGAAGTGTCGCAGCTCAGCCGGGATACTCAACTCTGACAGTTTACAACAAACAAAAATGTTGTGTTTTGTTTTTTTCTAAAAAAACAACTTTGCACCCAAACTAAGGTATAAAAACATAACATTTACAGCTTGGAAGATGATAGGTTCCCCCTACCAGAGTGTTCATGTGTTCATCTTATTTTCTTTTACCTGAGTAACCTAAGTAAAGAGATTACAAGGCAATTTAAACGCATTAGCTAATACAAGGTTTACTGGGCTTCTCATAAATAGAAATGTACTTTGACACTATCTGCAGCTTTACAAATACAAAATGAATAAGAATTTTAAAACATGTTTACTGAGCAGCCATGTCTTCGATCTCTGTACAGCTCAAAAGGTGTGGTGGAATTACGTACAGGATTTATCATTTCCTTTTTAAACAGCTTTTGTGCAAGCTGGCGGTGATGTGCATCTGAAGAACTGCTGTCGGTGTCACAGGTCTGGTGCCAGAAATGGAGAGTACAGGACAACAGCTCCTACAACAACACTGTGCTACGCAGACATCCGTACAGAATTCAAATAGTGCATCTTACTCAATGTCCGACGAGGAACAACAGTTAGCTGCTAGTACAGACGTGGGCATTTACAGGTATTAGATTTGTTACAGTAAGTATGGATGAATGAGCTTTTCCCTATAGAAATGTTAAAGGCAAGGACTTGAATTCAGAAGTTCTGTCATAATTAAAGAATGGAAGTCATGTAATAAATAACAAAAGTTTCAACTTGCAGATTAGTACAGTAGGAAAAAAAATCCTTTACAGTAGCAAAAATTCTCTTACAGCAGCAATGAAACCATTCAGAAGCACTGTCAAATCAAAGGTCATTCAGTTTTATTTTATTATCATAGCAACCAAAAGTAAAAAAAAAAAATAATAATCTCGACATGAAGAAAATTTAGTTTCTCTCTGATAGTCTTGTTAGTGTACTTCTGTGTTATTGTACCTGTCAGATGGTTCCTCCTCCTTTGTGCTCTGTTCACGCTATCACTTTTGATTTTGGATTTGAGTTTCTTCAGTCCAACATGAATCCATAGACATTAAAGCACAGTGAATGTGCAATGTGCAGACTGGTGCGAGTGAAAGAACCGCAGGAACGGGGTTACTTTTACGAGGTAAGCTTGGAGTAACTCGGAGGAGAGAATTTGCGCTTCAAGTACTTGAGAATGTAAAGTGGAAGACAGCTTACGACAGTGATTGCTGACACTTTCCACAGGAAGGTCACAGTTGTGATAAAGGCAACATCTGCGGAACCAGAAAGGGAAAATAAGGACCGGGACCTGGCGACACAGAAACTGGAACTTCCAGAGTGCAAAGTCAATAAAGCTCTCTTAACTGTTGGCTTATGTTATTGTTCAAGACCATGCCAAATTCAAAAAGAAAAAAAAGCACAACAAAATAACAAAACCTTAACCTCAGTATCTTGGGTTTTGCCAATTATTTTCCTACTGCAGAAACTCCAGAGTTCCTTCACAGTCCTTACACTTAGGGGAAACAATCTCTGTTTAAAAGCAAGACCTTCTCATAACAAAAAGTTGAGGTAGTTTATTGTTCTGCTTCAGGAACTATTTTCACCCACTGTAATATAAGTTCTCAACCAGAAATCCTGCTACCACTTTGGATCCTTTATGCCTTATTCAGATTATTTTTCTCCGAAACAGTCACGGCAACCGGACTTCATGATTCTTGAAACCTCAGAGATTAAATCAGAGTCCCAAAATTTAACGGGAGAACAATGAAATTGTATTGCCACAAGCCACACAGAAAACCTGTTTTTTGTTGCAGACTTTAACAAGAAGAGTGACACACTACATTCGCTGCTGAAATTTTTTGGACCATATTTGTGATGGCCAGGTCATAACTATCATGGAAAGATCCCAGGAGCCAGGTAATCTGAAGAACTGTTAGTTTGGTTTGGTTTTATGTTGCCTTTTATCATTATTTACAAATGTGTATATTGCATAATTTACTACTTTTTAATGAATTTTTAAAGACTTAAAAAAATCCTCAAGAAAAGTTAAACTTGACCTACCTAAGAAAGCTCCAAAAGACACTCTGCCTATACCTGTTTCACAAAGAGAGAATGAAAATGGAAGAGTAAGATTTAGAGAAAATAACGAAAGTTATGTGTAAAACCCTCCCGAACAAGTAGTTAGCTACACATAAAGATGTTAGCAGCAATAACTGGAATATTATTGCCTTTCACATAATGATCATAGCATTTTGAATAGTAATCAAACTGACATATATTGAAAAATAATATAGACATTTTTATATTCGGTCAATATTTTAAGGCTGTGAGCAGGCAGGCAGCTTGCTGACATTTGACTTCAAGGTAGAATTTATAAACAGCTTGATCAGAAGCGTTTTAATACAAATGAAAATTCACTTCGGAAAATGTGGTAATGAAGTGCTTTACTGCTCCAACTTTACCCATTGAAAATATTTTGTAAGTTACTTCTCAACACAGAAACTCGTGATAGAGTTTTAGTCTTAGCCTGCTCAGACACACCAAAACCCACAGGACATATCAGAGAGATGCTCAATTAACTTAGAAACTGAAAAAAACCCAAATCACGTCCCCAAGTCAGAGCTGTAGAGCAGCAGCAAAGATTTTTTGTCTTTCTAACCCAAGTGCCCTTTCACACCTATGGCACCATTTCTTTCTCCCCTCTACAGCAAGGTTTGCAAGACAGCAAGTCCCAGCAGTTTTCACACAGCTGGAAGTTTGAACTAAAGAGGCAGCACCTGCGTCTGCTCTTGTTCACTCCTTTCATCTGTAACCTGGTTGCAGAAATTGAATAATCTCTTTCAATACTCTGCAATAACGTCTATTACAGAGTCTGTGCCTTGGTGTCAGAGAAAAGGAAGAGGTCCCAGGCAAACCTGGGAGAGGGTATGAGTACTGAGCCCAGCAGGGTTGTTTCTTCATTAAAATTTGACTCCTGAGAAATCTGGGAAGTAACAGAACACTTGGGACAGCCAGGGAAACATTTACTGATTTAAAAAAGTCATTATATAATGTAAATATGCTACACTCTAGTGTTGAACACTTGGGACATGAAAGAGTGAAAGCTGAAACCAAAATACTCCTAAGAAACTATTCTGCTATGGGAAGTCACATTTGCAAGAAAGGCAACTCCTTACTCATCAGTTTTTGGAAAACAGAGAAAGGAAGAGCTAGATTCTTCTTCTTGTGAGCTATAATCAGAATCGTTTTATATACTTCTGTAGGAGTTACATTTGTATTTCTGTAGGAGTTACATTTGTAAAATTACACTGAGACAGTTGTTCTTCCTGCAGGATAATTTGACATTAAAAAAAATTCTGTTTTGATGCTCAGTTCCCTGACAGTTGAGATTTGCACTTGAAACGTGTTCTTTCCTTTTGTGAACTATGAACAACCAGAACCTTAAGACACAGTTTGGCATACTGCAATTTAAAGCCAAGCAAGCTTGATATTATCATGCAACAATGATTCATATATAGTATCTATCCTGACAGCTTTCTGGCTCATTCTCCAGCAACACTTTGGCTCTTTTGAACTTGAGGATTAGGTCTAATGAGGTCCAATTGCTTTGGCATACAAGATAATGCACCAGCCTGATTTTTTTAAATTTCAAATTTTAAAATTTCAATTGTGCAAATCTCAAAGCCAACTTAAGGTGTGCAGGTTGGACTGCCAAGATCAGACCAAGGATGGGAAAAGCATGTGTAGCTTGAGTAAAGTTTAGTGTCTAGGTAAGTTGCGCTAACAGGAATAAAGATCATCAAACTCCAGGAGAAAAGAGAAAGAGAATATTTAAACGCAACATTAAGCCTAGTTTCAACTCAGTCATATTTCTTATGGAGAAAGCTGTATTCTGCAAATCACATCACCTATTCTTAACAAAAAAAGGAGAAAAAGCACATTCAAAATACAAAGCACAATTCTCTGCTAAAACACTTGCACCATTTACTCACCAAAGTATTCATTTAGAAATGCAAGAGAGGCCACATAGCAGCCAAGACTGAGGAATTCAGCCACCACCATCAACCAGTGCCACGTCCGTATGGTCAGGGCAACCATCAAGAGCTCCGTCAAGATGAGGGCAGTGAAGGAAATGGCAACGACATGCACGAACTCGGATTCAAAAAGCAGCAGGGCTCCGTACATCAGAATCCCACCTAGGAGAGACACGCAGAGCTAACACCACACCAGGCGAGGTGTTTGGGGTTTTTTTATATACATGTATAGTCACAAGATCGATCTAAAAGGACAGAAGTGGTATTTCCTGCACTTTATGCACGTGAAATAAAGCCACCAAAGTCCAGCAGTAAAACTATTAGAAAACGAAACACCTTTTGGTGCACTATACCTGATGAGCTGTTGATTAACTTCATTTTGGCAAGTGTTACAAATAAGTGAGATATTGCTGAAAGTGTAATTGCTTTTAATTGATTATGTAATTCAGGTTTTTTCAGCAGAACTTCTATCATTCCGTGAAAGAAAACTATCGTGTAAATCTATGCGATATGATAAACACTCATCCCAATTTTTCCGGATTATCATTTAATTAAAGACATGTTCCTTTTTTAGGCAACATGCACCGATAAAAATACCAATCCATGCTGCGTTTTGAATAGGTCTGGCACACTATAGGAATATCAATTTATGAGATAAACAGAAAGCAATATATATAACTGCTGATGAAACGTTAAGCTTTGGGAATTCAATCTGCAGCTGAAAAACAATACTGCAAATAGCAGACAAAAATTTCTCAGTTCAGTACAATTAGGACTCTCTCTTACCTTGGTAGATACTGATTAAAACCCAGATGAGGAAGGTCTTAAATGACAAAGATCTTCCCTAAGGGAAACAAGGGAGAAGACACTTAAACACAACTAAAAAACCCTACTCAGTTTGTATATTTTTCTTTAGTGATTGACTATTAGACATTTAAAAATCTGAAAAGCTTTTCCATCACTAGCATATCCCAGAAAAGAAACCAGTTCCCAGGAATATGATTGTAGCCCATGTCAGCACATGTTTGAACAACACCAGCTGAAGAGCATCAGCAGAGATTTGCATCTGGAGCCCGTAATTTGAGAAACGATGCGTAGAAATACGTAGGCTTCACAGCGTCATGACTAAGGCTGTATGATCATAAATGGCTGTAATAAACACTCGCAATTAGATTCCCTTGTAATAGGGAAGTCAAATGCAGCACTTCAGTAACTTTTTGTGCTACACTCATCCAGAGTCACCCACTGACTGTCAGCCGCCCGGCACTGAACTCTGCTCCCCAGTTTCTCCACATTCCCTTTTTTCTTTTCCTTCTGAAGAGAATTATTTGGGTTACACATGTTTAATATTCACAGAGGTGTAACACAAGCTGGGGAAGCCCGTGATTCAGCATCTCCAAGAACTGTCATTTCACCCACCCACCCTGGGCAGCTTCTGAGCAGAGGGTAGCTTCTGTATTTGGAAATCAGATACTTCCAAGGTCCACCAACATGTTTGCACAGGCAAGCTTACAACGACCTTTAATGGAAGGTGTAAGGCCATGCTTTTTTGAGATTTATCATAGGCTGGTATCTCTGTAAAGGTTCTGAAGAGGAGAAAGGGAATCAGCATCTTCAATGAGATGAAACAAATTTCTCCCAGACTGACATAGTTAGTGGCTAATTTCGTACAACTAAAAAGACAAAGACTTTGAAAAGTCTGGATCCTCTTCAAATGCAGTCTGCTTTTAAATTTTTAGACACCTCTTCAAAGAATCTACTGTCCCTAAAAAGACTACCTGATTCTGCCTGGGGTTGTAACTTTTCCAGGCGACACTTTGAAGAAGGAGCAGAAGTACTTCTCAAAAGAACTTATCAAAGCAGAATTTTGAGATTTGCTTTGCTTTTGCAGGTCAGGAAATTATACATTTTCATTGTTTGCAGGTATGTGCACGCACAGAAAGCAGCACCTACAGATAATTCAGTTATCTGTTGATATCTGTTATTTACAGAAAATCAGCTTTTGAGAGGTCAATAGCTATTTCTACAGATTAGGGGTGAAAAAATAATCTATCCATCATTAATCTACCAGTTAAAAAGAAAAAAGGAGCTGTGAAAAAATAAGCATAAATAACATCAGATCAGACACCCTGGGGCCAGACTGAAAGCAACTTTTCTATCAAGATACCATTATGTTTGAATTATTTCAGTGCAACCACTGGTGAATTAATAAAACAGAGCAGAACATTTGCTACCAAGGATTATTTTTGTAGTACAAAAGCCTGCCTTACACAAATTGTGCATCTGTTTTGCATGGAAAACCTGAAGAAAACAATCGCACGAATTCCCAGTTTTGCACACCAAAGGTTTCAGCCTCTGTTCATATCTGAGCACATTCATACCTTTGTGAGATCCTTATAAAGCTCTGGGTACAGCAATGCCATTTCTGGCTTCACATCCTGATCCAATACGAGAGAGAAGACTGGAAACATAGTATAGATGGTTGCATACCTGGGCAAAAGGACAGGACATAAATTTAATCTTTTGTACAACAGCATTTTAAACCGATCTACCGAGTTCAGTCGCACAACTATTTACAAACATTTTGGAGATGCCCGCTGCTTGCCTCCGCAGCGTAATCAGACTTTGATTTGACTACAAATTAAGTTACTGTTGATTTATAGTTAATATTGATGAAGTTGTTGTAGCCTCCTTCCATGTTTTCATAGCACACCAATGATAAACGTACAAAATCCACGGCAGACACCAACTACCTGATGTCATTTAACAAGTTAGTTTGCTGTATTTTTTACCAGATATCACTGATGGTTTTGACTTACCCTACCATTAGGAATCCTTGGTACAAGGGAACAGATGCAAAATAGAAGACTGATGAAAATACAGCCTGCAAAAAGACAATTATATGTATTTAATGTAATTCTACATACAAGACATTACAATAAAGAAAAAACAACCATACTGGTTGATTAAGGTTTTGTGACATTTCAAAGACGGACATAATGGTTTTAACTATTCAGGAAACAAAGTTTTAAATACCTGCATAGTTGAAATAATAAGGCCTCGGTGCATGACAAATTGACCAAGCGCTGCTGATCTTTTGTAACTGTTTCGACCATGTACCATCAGCAGCCTCCCTATGTGTTTGAACTGTGTGATGGAAAAGTCAGCGGCTAGGGAAGCTTGCTTTCCCTCCTAGGGCAAAAGAAAAATAGCCCATGTATCAAACTCAGTGTAAGAGCTGTCTTTCAAATTTCAAATTTTTAAAGGATAAATGATTTTAAAAGTCAAGTTTGCTCCCGCTTCAGAAATGAACCCTGCAAGGAGACACGAAGGACAGCATTTTGTGTGTATTCTAAGATCCTGCGTCTTTTAGCTAAAGGCTACACAGAAACTATGGCATTCTTTGCTTTTCTTGCTTTTTATATTTAAAAAGATAAAGCAGAGGACATAGAAGCAAAGAAAATACTAAAGACTAAGCATTTTTTATCACATTACAGCATACTTTGATTAGAAATTATTAGTTCGGTACTGTTTAAGAATAACACTTGATGGTGGCACGGGCTCTGCTGCTGTGGTGCACACAACTGATAACAAAACTGTTAACGTTACCTTGCCTTCAATTCCAATTCCACAGTCGGCTGCCTGGATCATGCTGACATCATTTCCTCCATCACCTGGAAAAAGTCACTGCAATATTCAGCTCTTCAGCGGTTTTAGGCCTGACAGCATTTTAGAAATCTCTACAGACACCTTTAAATTTATACAATTTATCTGTGGGTTACGATTAATTACTTTGGCTATCGAGACTTTTCCCCGTGGCACAGAGAGGATATCCACGCCTTCCTCACAGAACGGCATGTTCTGCTACAGCTACCTCACACCTGGCGGGCTGCTGGGTCAAGTTTCTCTACTTTTGTTTCAGCCGTTTCCCAATGGTGCCACCTACTGCTAAAGTCGATTATAGATCTTAGCTACTGCGAAGGAAGATGGTGCCAACAGTTACCTATCGCACACGTGCGTTTCCCGGTGTGGTGCTGTAACAGTTTCACAATATGAGCTTTTTGGGTGGGAGAACATCGGCAGCACACGACAGCCGGACACTGACAAGCCAACTCTACAAATTCATGCTCATAATACTTCAGACAAACCTAAAGGGGGAAAAAAAAATAAAAATAAATGTTTGCATTGACTTACAATTGAATACAACTCTAACACAAAAACACAGTATAAACGATTCTTCTATTGAGATTTGCTTGCACAACAGCCACCTGGGAGAAAAAAAAAGCCACACTCCCCTGACTGTGGCTTTATTATTTTAAACTGATATTCTTTATTTAGAGAGCCAATACTAAAACATGCTGCGTACAAATCCCATTCTGTTAGCACGCAGGAGACCAGGGAACCAATAACATCTGCCCATTGAGAACATACATCCTCTAATTAGCACAAAAGTATTTCTAAGGGCAGCTTGAAGTATGGGCAAATATTAGGAAAAAGTTTAAGGCCGTGAAGACATAGATATTTTACTTTTTGAACATAAGCACGGAGATAAATGTAATTTGCCAGCAACCAAGTTCTTACCTCAAGCGAGTCCCCAGATATCACCAAGGCACAGTCATGCTTCCTCCTGAAGGCGTTGAGTTCTAAGTGAGCTTCTCCTCGAGTGGTAACCTTCGATAAGACACCCTCGCTTAAAAGATTTACTTACATTCTTTCAAAAACCCAAAAAACTCCCTGCCTAAATAAATGAGGTTTTGAGAACTCATACCCAGAAAAACCTCGGTGATTCAAGTGTTTTATCCCAGTGCAAGCCCATACCCACAGGATGTTTTGAGTTAGGACAGAGAACATGAAAAATTTAAATTATAAACAGATTTTGAGGAGACTGGCAAGCAGTTTGTTTTGGTGTGGTGTTTTTGCTGGTTTTTTTCCTCTCCCCTAAAAGATCAAATTATTTTATAGCTATAATGCAAGGCAAAGTTCCAAGCACAGAATTCTAGTTTTGGCTCTGCCAGGGCTTTAATTCAATAATTTTTAAAACAGGTTAAGTCTGAACGTGAAGTTTCGTGCTTAGCCTGCTCCTACCCAAAGTGCACGTCAGCACCTGACGCACGCTGCTGAGCAGTAATTGCCCGCTCTGCCTCACTTTCCACCCAACAAAGTGGTTGGGTTTTTTTTTGGGGGTGAGTGGTTGGTTGGTTTGGTTTGTTTGTTTATTTTATAAAAAATGGTAAATACTTCTAGAACAACGCATCAGTTAATTTCAATCCAAAATGAAGGAGCTGAGTCTCAGAAGAACAAAAAGGGAGAGCGTTAAAACCAAAGTGCATCGCTTTGGGAAGACCCAGTAGTAAATAATTTTTTTATTTACTAATTTATAACTAAAATGCATTAATTTGTAAGTAAAATAGGTGTCAGAGTGCTTAGTATTTTCTTACATTAATCCACCAGTTATTTCTTCGCAACAAATACGGCCACAGAAATAATTCTGCATAAATCCATTTTTCTAACTAATTTAAAACTTCGTGTACCCTTAAGTTAACACAGTTTTATGCTGATCTCTTATTACCAGTCAAGGTAATGAAAATAAAAATCTGACTCAACTAAATAGATTTTGTTCAGGAAGACTTAATTTGTGGCATTACAACAAGGAAAGGTCAACAAAAATTGATCTGAAGTTTTATCAGAAGCATTAATAATTTAATTGCAAATAGTAGTCTGCAGGGCCTAATTTGCCATTCTGATGCTTCAGAAGAAACAACATTTACATGTAAATTATATTCATATAATTATTTCTGTAGGTGCAAGTGGTTCATTTAGAACAAACACAGACATATTATGTCTGATCACACAGCATCAATCAACGTCTGGAAAAATCTATTTTTGTTTGGCTTCAGTAGAGTTGATGCTCTGCAAATGTCACCAAAATGCATTAAAAAAGATGTTCAGTTTACCTTTCTAATTATTAACTTAAGCAGTCTGTTAATAAAATGCAAATACATATCATGATATAAAAAAAAAAAAAAAATCACCCTAATTTTCTCATGCTGATTTGAACTACGTCAATACGGCAGCTGTTGGCATCACAGCTTAATTTGGGATTAATTCTGCTCGAGTCTAAAGAGTTCTATTCAGGAAAATGCTAGAACAAGCAAAAACCACATTTGGGCAGCCTGAACTCCTGGCCACCCCCTCGTCCTGGCTCAGCACCTCCCCCAGACCCCTCTCCACGACTACTCAGAGGTACCTTACCCTGTCCTCTGAGTACGTGGAGAGTGTGACACACACTGAACAGAGGTCACCCAAACCTGGCTATGAGCATTTCTTGACCCTTACTGCGCTGCTCAGTGCAATAACCTGACAGTTTTCAACAAGTAGTTTTCAACTACTAATCACATAAAGCATCATTTGATCAGTTGTCCTCTGATGAACCAACAAAAGAGCTGGAACTTTACTTACAGGTCTGAAAATGTGAATATCTTGAGTCCTAGACACTAAGTGAGAACTTTTTGCAATGCAAGTCGCTGTCTCCAGTTTATCTCCTGTTAACATCCATATCTGCAAAATAATGTAAAAGTTTACTCCATTGGACATGGTCTGTTTTCCACATCTAAATAACATCTCTCTTCAACCTTTTTCTGGTACATTTGGGGATTAGATTACCACAGAAAATACACTGACATGCGCACTCTAAACGAAAATCAATGAGCAAGTTGCTTCAGAGGAGGTTTAGGTTGGACATCAGGAGAAACTTCTTCCCCAAAAGGGTTGTCAAGCCCGAGCACAGGCTGCCCAGGGCGGTGGTGGAGTCCCCATCCCTGGGGGTGTTTAAAAGCCAGGTAGATGTGGTGCTCAGGGACATGGGTTAGTGGCAGACCTGGCAATGCTACTCTTACAGTTGGACTTGATGATCTTAAAGAGCTACAGTCCCAACGCTCCAAAGAGATCCTGCAAAGGTAGAACATGGATTAAAGCATCAAAGCTTAAGGAGTAAGGTTGAGCATCCATCTGTTCTTAAGCCAGCTTACTGCAGCCAGTCAGGGGATAAATGGCTGGGAGTCACACACATTCATCCATCAGCAGCTCTCCTGCGGGTGTAAGCTTAACATCAGGGAAACCTGCGGTGGACAAGGGAACTTCCCCCACAAAGTCCTGCTTGTTTCTGCCAGCTCGTGCCCAGAACGTACTTAGGGCTTGGCCTATTTCTTTGAACGAACCTGACCCTACACAAACAATTCATGTACTGGTAAAAAAAAGTTCATAAATGATCATCTGTTATATCAGCAGTATGTGTTTCGTACCTTTATTCCAGCATTTCTTAGCATCTCTAGAGTCGGTCTAACATCTGCTTGCAACTGATCTTCTACTCCAGTGAGACACAGCAACTCCATTTCTCGCTCCAAACTCTCTACGACAGCAGCAACCTTCAGGTTTCTATCGTGTATGCTTAACTTCGCCTGGTTATAGCGACTCTGTTTGCGTAAACACAAAACCACTCAGTTTGCTTCGGCACATCAAGTGCACATTCAGCCTACCAGTCAGGTACATTGCAGATTCATCAGGCTAAAGGTTTGTCTTTAAAGAACAAGATTAAAAGAGTGAATTCTCCTTTACGCCTAATGCTATCTATGTATTTTTCTGACATATCACCTGCTGAAAGAACTATTAAGAATTAGGCATCACAGCATCTAAGCAGAACTGCCCTTATCTTTGAGAACAAGTAGATTCTTTGGGTTATGTTGAAGCTACAGAATGAACATTGTGCCAGCTTCTGGGAAAGCGCCGCCCAGTCACAGAACGAAGCAAAAGCATCCTGTGTGTGCCTGCAGAGCCATCGCTAACCAATGACAACAACAGATCGGTCTGGATATTTTAAATACGAATCTCCTTTTTGCCATCTTAACAGAATAAACAAAGAGGAATGTGCCCCTTGAAGTAACTCAAATACGGTGAAGCGCAAGATTGCTCCTGCCCCTTCGTACCTCAAAATCCTGATACTGTTCTTCAGTTAGTGACTTTTTGGCAACAACCAGCGTACGCAGTCCTTCTCGTGCCATGTTACCACACTAAAGGGACGAAACCACACAACAGTTATGCAAATATTCAAGTGTATGTACATGTTTTATTCTACATCGTAACAGGGGGCATCTCTGCAATAACTTCTGGTGTTTCTTTAGACTCTTAGATTATTCTGGAGAAGCCACAGATGGACTAAAAAGCCATTATACTTCAGGTCTCCAAAACGAAGTGGTATGTTATTCATAAGGCAACTGGATTTTTCTCTGCTAGCTTAAAGGAAACATCCTTTAGGTTGAAGCTTTACAATAAATTAAAACTGGTTTTGAGGCACATAACAGAGCTATATTTTCTTTTTCCAGTGAACGCACTTCTTACCAGAAAAATATCTACGCATTAAAAATAGCTGCGGAATAGCACGTCTTAATGAAAAACAAGGCTGTCCAGTGCAAAGCACTTATTGATTTGACCTCATAAAGCTAAATAAATTAAACAAGTATTTTACAATTAATTGTGCATCATTATCGCCAAAAGTAATTTTTATGACATTTTGCTAGGTCTTGAGGGAGTTTAATTTATTCATGTCCCCGAATAAATCAAACTGCCCTGCAGCAGATATTGATTCATATTGCCAATACCATTATGAACATACATGGTGTAATCATTGTATTAACATATTGTCTGTATGTAGGGTCAAAATAAGATAATTGCTGGTACCTACTACAGCCACAAAGTGAAAAATCTGTTTTGAAATTCAGCCATTAGCTATTTTATATGAAGTTTAATAAGTGTGGCAAAAAAATATTTCAATTCGGCCACAACCCTTACTAAACTTTGTGATTCATAATTATACCTCACTGCAGAATTTGACAAAACAAGGGCATTTCAGGATAAACATGCTTATAGCAGAATACTTCTCAGAAGTAATGAGGTTTTATGTGTAAGGCCAGTCAATGAAAAATCTCCTTCTTTTAAGTAGGAAGGTGTTCTGCTACGACTACCAGCTTTGCTTTTCCTGTGGGTTATTCAAGAACTGAAAATAGTTTTAATCCCTTAAAATCCATTCAAGATATAAGTAATGGGACTTCAAAACCCCATTACTGCATTGGTTCAGGTTCTCCTTTAAATCTATTCCGATAATATCCATCTTTTTTTAAAATTATTTTACAATATTTTAATTTTTATATATTTCCATTTTGTTTCTTACCTCTTCTTCTAACCAATCATTGTACTGCACAATTGTGGACATTGCAACATCTGCACCCTTCATGTAAAATGTAATTTCTCCTGAAGATTCATCCTAAAATTTTAAGAAAGAAATGGGGAGGGGGGGAAAATCTGTTTATACAGTCAAAACAGTTAACTACGAACAACCTAACTGTCCTTTAAAGTAGTCAATGGATTATTATTTATAAAAGACTAAGCACCTTGCCAAGAGGTGGGTAGGCTTTATTACCTGATCAAAGAATCACAGAATGTTTGGGGCTGGAAGGGACCGTTAAAGATCGTCTAAGTCCAACCCCCCTGCAGTGAGCAGGGACATTCCTAATTCCAACAACCTCTCCGATTCCATCCATACTCCCTACTTTCTCATATAAGAGGATCACTTCTAACCAAAGTCAATGACACAGATTTTGTATGAAAGAAACAAACAGAAAACTCAAAAACAAGGCTTGAAAGCTTGCAGTATCAGAGGCTAGGTGTGAAGTAGTGCAATTAACTGCCGCCACGCAGGAGAAGAGTTTGGCCTTTATCAAGCTCTCGGCAACATCAGGTTAGCCTGATTTTTTTCCTACAATTGCTTGCCTAGTATTGCACATGTCAAGGGTATAATTTCCATTTGAAAAATCTCATGAAATGCGCTCCCTGAAGCATCAAGCTTCTATTAAATTTTATTTTAAAAAAAGAGACATTCAGCGAAAGCTTTTTTGGCGAAAGAAAAACCACGAACACCCAGAACACACCCAGAATTACCCTGACTATGATCCCCATGCGCTTGCTCTCGGAAGTGAAGGGGAAGATCTGCAGGATATAGTAGGTGAGGATGTGGCCGCCGGGGGTCTTCAGCTGCACCGAGGTCAGATCCCTGCTCACCAGGGTGAGACCCACACTCGCAGTCCACTGCACCAGGGCTACCTAGAGAAACGGGGGAAGAAAAAAAAAAAAAGTGAAAAAAAGAGACGTGTCTCAGTGTGAGAGGTCTATTATGCTGTTATATCAATTAGGCTAAAGCCAAACAACTGTTGCTAGGGTACAAGTCTAAACTCTTCCAAGAATCTAGAGGAAAAAAAAAGTGAATAGCAACAGACTGCACACACCAAATGGATACTTTCCTTCAGAAAGCTTGCAAAAAATTCTTATGAAGATTAAAAATAAAAAACCAACTTGCTTGAAATTATTCTTGCCAATGAGGTATTCAGAATATATTGTTCAGATATAACGGTTTTAAAAGAAAAATCAGGTATACGTTCAACAATACTCAAAGGACATCCAGAAGAAACTATGCAAAATCAAAACACAATTTCTGTACCAAAACCACCGCTATGTCAGTGAAAGATTTTGGGAGTACCACCACATAAAATAATTTATTAGATCTACAATTACATGCATGTAATACATAGTAAATAGACGAGCAAAAGATCTTATTTTCAGCTTACTTTATTCACTTGCGTTATTTTATTATTTTGTTTCAACAGCAATATGAATTCTTACCAAATCAAATGAGATGAAAACCAAGTTGATAATGCTGCATCCCACGAACGCACTTCTCACAGTCCTTTTTGCAAACCCAGATATGTTGCATTATACAGAAATCACTGCTCACTATAGGGCATCTTAAAGGCATGCATTAGACATTTGCTATTTTTCTCTTTTTTAAAATGCTGCTGCTAAATATTACTGGAAAATAGATATTTAGACGACTAGAAAGACAATTGTAATGAAGTTCACGTGATTTTTATGGAACCTGTCTGTGCTATTCATCTCAAGTAAGATTAAAAAATAAAAAAATCAAGCAGTCATGCAAGTACTAAACTCCCTAGGTAAGTCCAACAGACATGATGACTAATGCTCACCAAGAATTTCACCCAAAGCAAGTAAAGAACCGTAGCTTCTACAAACATTTGTAATTGGAAAAGAAAAAACAAGTTGCACAAACCCCTACGGAACCCTAGTCGTGCCTTCTATGTAGGTAACGCCAACCCAAAAGGCAGTGAGATGTAGGCACAGAAGAGAAAATAGCACACGTTGAAAAGCACCACTTGAAAATCTTGAAAATCGCAGGAAGTCTTTTTAGAGATTTTCCCCTCTTCAATAAAAGTACTACATAAGCTGCAAATGATCCAATACTCCCAAGGTTAATTTTCAATTTTCACAGTGAAAGGTTACTATTACATTCTGACCTGTAAATTGCATCTTTCTACTAATACCCTATCATCTCATTTGTGTCCCTCTGCAGCTACAACTAAAGTCTTCTATATTTGGTGACTCACATCTGTTTATTATTTCGTTTATGCTTGGCTTCACCTACCATGCAAATTAGCATTTTGCAGCACAGTCACTTCAGATTCTTATACCTGGCCTACACACAACTGCATGTATTTCATTGTTTGGTTTTTTTCCTTTTAAATTCATCAGTGCAAATACCACAACAAAAAGAGTCAATGAGGCTCGAGCCAAAGAGATGCCTAAAAGGCAACTGAACAAACTTGAGAGGAAGGCATTAGGTTTGACTCTCATGATTCATAATGAATCAGAGCAGCTAAACCTCAACAGCATCCAGAACAACACAACCAGACCTTGTAATTTAATATCTGAAGCTTTTAGAATATATAAATCTCTCTCTATATATGTATTAAAAAAAGTATTTCACAAGTGGCACGAAAATCTAAATTATTACATCATAGCAAACACATGTATCCTGAATGGTTGGCTATACAGAGTTCAGAAAAAGGATTTTTAGGTAGTTCTCTCTTCTCAGGGTTTCCCCTCTACAAGTGTATTCTCTTCTCCTCAATGCATTTCTGAAACTTTAACATTAAAATGGTCTTGAAATCTAGCGTGCACACGTCAAGGACCCCATAAATGCCAGGTAAACGCAGCAGTGGTGGCTTCCAGAGTTTGACGTCTTGCATGTAGTCAGATAATGCAGTCAAAGGAACTGTGTGTCCAGTTCTGGGCCCCTCAGCTCCAGAGGGACAGGGAACTGCTGGAGAGAGCCCAGCGCAGCCCCAGGGATGATGGAGGGATGGAACATCTCCCTGGGGAGGAAAGGCTGAAGGAGCTGGGGCTCTGCAGCTTGGAGAAGAGGAGCCTGAGGGGTGACCTCATTAAAGCTCATAAATATGTAAAGAGTGAGTGTCAGGAGGACAGAGCCAGGCTCTTTTCAGTGATGTCCAATGACAGGACAACGGGCAATGGGTACAAGCTGGAGCACAGGAGGTTCCACAAAAGCAGTAGAAAAACTTGTTGGCTGTGCGGGTGCCGGAGCCCTGGCCCAGGCTGCCCAGAGAGGGTGTGGAGGCTCCTGCTCTGGAGACTTTCAAACCCGCCTGGACACGTTCCTGTGTGACCTGCTGTAGGTGATCCTGTTCTGGCAGAGGGGTTGGACTAGACGATCTCTAGAGGTCCCTTCCAACCCCCAACATTCTGTGATTCTGTGAAAAGCCTTTGCTTGTGATACTACCATTCTGTTTTAAAACAATCCACTCTAATTATAATATTAACCATTAATTTCCTAACATGCACAGATGAAATGCGTCAACTTTCCTGAATCCAGCTAAGGGACTTATTTGACTATTTTGTGGCTCTTGTCTGTCTTCTCACCAAGCTTCCCTTCCCTGGACACCAGTTGCCTAGGAGGCAGAAGTACCTGGGCAGGCGTGGGGTTTTCCCTGCACCTGAACCCACTGACTCCCTGGTGTTCCTGGTACAGGTGACTTCGTATGTGGAGTCCGAGAGAGCTTCCACAGTTTCCAACTTGCTGGCTGTTTTCCTCATCAATATGAAGTGCGAAGATAGGTATCGACCTCTCCCGTGATAAGGTTGGGAGCAACTTCCAAATCAGGAATGAAGGTGGCAAATACTTGCATTACAAAACAGAAATGGAACAGATCTGACAAAAGCTATGGAGAAACACCTCTTCTTTAGTGCTTCTTACCCCAAATCATTCAGATGTTTCCATTTACCACCCGAGCTCTGGTGCCCCCATCAGCAGCGTCTCTCCACTAGAGGCCACCCAATCCTCAGAGCTTCCACCGTTCACAGCCCCAAACTCTTGTTACCACAGTCCAGATTCCCACTCAAAGCCAAATTTAGAGGCTTCTTAAGGAAACTCCTTCAACCTGAGCAGTAACTGCATGACCCACAACGTAACCTACAGCAGTCCCAGCTCAGGAGGTGGAAAGAGTTTCTCCGAGCGGGACGCTGTGACCAGCTCAGCAGCCTGAAGAACATCTTGAGAGGGCTGTGAAGAAGGAACACCTGGGAAGCCCAGGGCAGCCCTGCATACTAATCCCATGCTTTGGGGACACAGTCACCCCATTTGTTTATAAGTGTTCATTTACAGAACTAAATCAAAATAAAAAAAACGTTAAGAAGTTTCTAGAAAGTTCCAGAAGCACACGGGGCTGTTAAGCGACAAGGATGCAATTACCTATTTTATCAGCTACAAAACCTAAGCCTACAGGGAGTTCATAAACCCCGCATCAAGCAGAACAAACCCCAAATCCATTATTTGTGTTGTGGATTGGAAACTGCTTATTTAATTAGAACATTAGACCGATTTTAACCTAACATAAATACAGATCAACAATTTAAAAAACCTTTAGGAAATACGTAGGGCGCCGGTTAGCTCAGTGGGTTGAGCGCGGTGCTGACAACAATGACAACACCGAGGTCGCGGGTTGGATTCCCGCTCGGTTCCCATTTGGTCCCCATGTGTTGCCTGATCTAGTCGAGAGGTGGCGTCCCTGCCCATGACAGGGAGGTTGGATTACATGATCTCCAAGGTCCCTTCCAACCTAGGCCATTCTATGATTCTGTGTAAGCTGACAGGCCACAAAAATCTTGTTACGTAAAGCAACTGCATTCTAAATGATTTTTTTCAGCTATGGTGCCAATATTTAAGGCCGACATCTAAGATGAAACCGACTGTCCATAGAAAGCATTTAAAGGAACAGCCACACCTTTATCTATTTTTAACTCTTGAGGATGGAAGAGTTAACTACCTCCCTTCCCCATCAAATAACAGGAGTTTGCTTCCCTCTGAAAAACGCTGAGTGGCTTTGGGCCGTTCAAACAGCACATAGAGCATCGCTCCTCACTCAAAGCCCATCCCTGAATTCTCCGGACCTTTCCCCATGAGGGTGAATGATGTACTCACAGAAAGGCACTCTTGATTCCTCTCTGATTAACATCTTCCATAACTTCCTCCGGATCAAGGAGATACCACTTCTCACCCAGCTGTCTTACTCCTTTTCAGTTTGGGGAATTGCTCTGCAGAAAATGTAACTAAGCCTAGTTACGTGTCATCTTGAGAGCATGACGGTGTGAAGAGTTCCCAGTTAAAGAAGACCTGGTATGGTCACTTGAAGAAACAAAAACTTGCCTTGCCTTTGGGCACACAGTGATACAAATCCACAAAGTGAGGTGCTGAAGACCTTCAGTTACTAGAACAATCCTACCTGCTACCATTGGGCAGAAGCTCAGAAAATGTTCCAGGTTTGAGAAAAAGATGCGCTGCCTTGTGGCGGGCGGTGGCAGTTCTCTTCCACCCCATCCAGTCGGGGAGTTCCCTCACAGTTGCGCTGACAGCTCTTCGGAGCTGTGCTATGACCACTTAAAAACAACTCGTATAAACCAAGGCTTCCACTGTTTTGGCATATATGAGAGAACAATCTGTAGAGTGAGAAAGAAGGACTAGGGATGGAAACCTTCTAAACTCGTTTTGCTGCCCAGAAGACTTCTCCCGTAGCCAACTTTCATTTATTTCAGAGTATTTAATTAAGAGCATCTTCACTTGGGCTAACAGAATCTCCTTTCAAAATCAGGTTGCCACGTAAAGAATACAGAGGTTCTAGGCATGACATCTCAGAGTAGAGGCTTTTTGAAGTTAAGGTTGAAGCAGTGAGATTGCTTTTTCCCACTGCCTGAGTGTCCCCAACCGTTTCTGTTTGGATTGCTCAACAACTTGCAGATGTTTCCAAGCAGCACTGGCTTGTTTATATCTATAAACGATTTGATAACTAAGGCTTGCAGTCCATCGCTTTTCATCAAGCAACTTCATAATTAAAATAAAATTATTAACTTAAAACTACGGCTTGATCATGTGACAAAGCTGCCGATCAATATTCAAGACAAGCTATGGAGTAGTTATTCTTTGTGGGTCTCGAAGGTCATGAAAGCGATGGTTTTATGCTACTGACTGATTTGCTTTTCACAATACATTGACAAAACAACACAATTAGTCTTGCTTCAATAAGCGCACACAATAAAATGAATTAAACAATACAACACGTCTCATACATTACAGCTTCACTTTTGTAAACACAAAAGCTGCTTCACTAAGGGCATATCATTTCCCTGTCTCTTTTTAAATTATTGGCTTTGTACCCTTGTAATTAATTTCAGCAACTCTGTTGTGTCTGGACAGAAACGTCGGAATTAAATAACTGACCACGTTTTAAGGGGGTATTTAAATATTCAAAATCCAGGAATTAGAAATGCTCAAGATTATAGCAGCACAGGACAAAGCATAAGCAATAACTAGCTGGTTTATGAGAGTAAGCAGTCATTAAAAATCCTGCCTGATCAATCTTGTCTGACCAAGGGGAGCAAAGGTCCTCGAAGGCTCCTGTTCATAGCATGGCCCTGCACTGCTTGGGTCTGCGCCCTCTGAACTCCATCGCTTCACCTACTTAGCTTATATCCTTTTATGATTGTTCATTACATTAAGGTAGCTGGCTTGCTGCAGAGGAACTGAGCCCAAACCTCCGATGGCCAAGCAGAGCCGCACTCCTTTTTTTCAGCGCGTTCCCAGTGAATGCCCATTGTTTGCTATGCTACAGCTGTAGAGGACAAGTGACAGACAAATGAAACTTTCCACTCTTTCAGAGAAAATGAAATATTGATCACTTATCATAAGAAACAAAGAGCCTGGAATAAGCAGGGTTCACATTATGAATACCAAATCAGCGACTTATCTCGGGTTAGTCCAGCAACAGATAAATACATATTTTCTGATGAATGCACCCACTTCTGAATGTGCATACTTTCTTATGGCTCTGCTTGATCTGTATATGGATGCACACGTACGCACACAGATGTGAAGAATTTCAAATGAATTCCTCGAGTCGA
Organism: Apaloderma vittatum; assembly: GCF_000703405.1. Lineage (NCBI taxonomy): Eukaryota > Metazoa > Chordata > Aves > Trogoniformes > Trogonidae > Apaloderma > Apaloderma vittatum. The sequence continues at coordinate 25,724 of NW_009707589.1, read as the reverse complement.
TTCATTAAAGTGCAGAGCGTGCCAACGTACTGCTAAACTGCTTCTTATCCTTCCTTGCATGGCAGAATAGTTTATACTTACATGTTGTTCTCTGCTCTTTACATGCTACAGTGATATCACGCAATATTGTACAACGCAACAGACAACTGCGCAAATAACATCTTCTTTTAAAAGACTGCAATCAAGCCAGATCCATAAACAAAATCTAAGAGAACGGAATTGTAATGTTGAGAAAGTACAATGCATAAAACTGGTTAAGTCTATTAAATGATAATGCTGCTTATTAACCAAATATGTTGTGATAGGTCAGTGCTGAGGTTAAACAGAAAACATCAATTGAACCATTTCCCTAAATAAAGCTCCAGGGTGCAATATTCAAAGCACTTTATTCAATAAAAAATGCTTTTAAAATGGTACTTCGGTGATTGGGAAACATTGGCATCATCCGTCAACCTAACTGCAGGAAAGTTCAATAAGCTAAATAATGAACCATTTACATTATTTTCCTTAGGCTCCAGTGATTTGCAAACATTGCATCAATAGACCTCTTTAAAAAATTATGATAAAGACCTGCTAGTCTTTCAACTCTTAGGCTTTTTGCTGTCATCCAGCAATTTTTATGCTGTTTAAATGTTTTTTGTAGCTTCATTTTTTTATAAGACTCCATTTAGCATCAATTTCTCATTATACTAAGGCATATTTGTTCAATATGATAATTTTACTAGGGTTTCAAGCACTATCTTTGAGAAACAAAAAGGAACCAGCCACTTCTTTAGATTCTACAATCCTCTGACGCTGTGAGCTGTGTCTACAGCATCTGAAACACACGCCATGCCTGCTTGTTCGGCACTCCGTGAAGACAGATTGAATTTTATTTCTGACATTCCTAAAAATGCTTCTTACAGACTTGCTACTTTTGGCAATTACAGCTTGCAGCTCGAATTCCTGAAGTTTTATTCATATTAGAGGTGGGGATATATTAGCCAAGTAAACCACACGTATAGCAAGAACCACAGGTTACGCTGTGGCAAGATGAAGGTTGTGGAAGAAGTATTATCTTTTGTTAGATGATCTTGTACAGCCAGAAAAATAGACAGGCTTTCAGACAAGCAATCTCATCTCCACATCTTGCAACCACCTTGTTTTGATCATGACAAAGCCACCGGGGCTACACCACCAACGTAAGTACATCCAAACTTCAGATATGGCTTGAATTTCTTGAAAACAAAGATGTCCCTCAACCTACTCACTTCCAGAGGTAAACCAGCCTTGAAATACTCCACTTTCTCCATTTTAGTCTATCAGATACACACACGTTTTTATAAAGTGAATGGGCTCTGTTTATTCTTTACACTTACTTTGCAGTATCTTGAAACCTGGGCTTTGCCTTTTTCTTCCAGTATCTTTCTGATGGAATTTTAGGCAAGCCATTTAGGCCCCAAACCAGAATTATTCAGAACAGTAACTCCAAGATTGACTGAAAGCAGTGAGATTTGTTTAAAATTTGGATTTAAATGGAAGTAAATGCATGTTTTCATTGAAATATGGTTTTGTATCTGTGCCACACTTGATGCAATTTTGACTGAAACGTGAAGATTATGAAGCTGCTGAGGGTTTGAGTTTGTTTTTTTTTCCTGTTAAGAAGCTATACATCCCACTAACTGATAGTGTCTCTGGCTAATGGACCTGGCTGACCACCACTCAAAACAGTTTCATATTCCCTTTTGTGTGTATATGCTAATTCATACATGGATTCACGTTTTGAGAATACATCTAATAACTTCCATTGAAATACTCAACGCAGTGTTGATCCCAAAGCAGTGACTTCACAGAACTTTTAGTCAAATAACTGAAAACACTTAGGTAAGAAAGAGACATCAGATCTTTCCACCAGCTGTAGAGGAAATAAAACAAGATTACTGCTGATTTTAAAGAAATCCCAGTTCAAGATACCCTTCCTTCACAGTTCTGCTCCTTTTAGCTTATCCCGTTCTTCATGAGATACACTTTTTTTCACCCTCACATACTAACCTCATCGGGGCTGGAAGCCTGGTAAGTTCGATTTTCATCGCTGAAGTCCTGATCCACCTCTGCATATTCTGTTTCTCCAGACACACCAGCCCGGGACTCGTACACGGGAGTGACGTTGTGGCACAGGGCGATGGCCTTCACCGCCTCGTGTATCCGGCTGCTCACGCTCTTGCGGACTTTGGGCGCAGCCGACTGAGGTTTCCGAGACGGTGTCGAGCTTGTACTGTTGCCACTGCTCTGCGAGTGCACCTTTAAGACCCAAAGCAATGAATAGCAAAACAATATTCAACAATGGAAGCAAAACATGAACATTACTATCTCTATATCTATATCTGATAGCTCCCTTTACAAGGGTTGATAAACGACAAGGATAGTAACATTTATTTTATATAAGCTGCCGCTAAGCCATTCAGTTTGTGATTCAGAAAACCCCTCATCAACTTTTCTGCAGAACCGATAGGCAACTGTGGGTTCTCTCCCTCACATGTGCAGTTGGGATTTCAGCCACAGAGCCTGCAGGTGACTGGAAACCGTGAAATAAAAGCAAGGACACAGTAAATGGAGAGAAGAGGCTGGCTAGATTCTGCAGAAAACCCTGGTCCCTCACTTCAGAGCTCACCTTTTTTGGTCATCTGCACCAATAGTCCTTTAATGTCCTTTACATAAAGACATATTTAAGCTGGTAATCAATTGGATGAGTTGAGAAACACTAAAACAGAACTGCAAGGGTGATGTTTTGGTGGTGATCTTTAGTATCCAATGCCATTAAATTGAAAAAAAAATTTCTTTTAAATATTTGCCTAAACCTCTGTACTTTAAAGATGATCACATTAGTATGGATGAAAAGAACAAAAGCAAGTATCACCGTTAAGTATAAATATTGTGAGTCATTAAAGTGCAATTATTGCTGATTTTATTTATAAGCCACACAATTTCTAGTTTTCTTGTGAGCTAATATCATTTGTACGTTTTTGCTGCAGGCTGAAGTTTGTTTGTCCTTGCAAGAATGCAACAATCTAATAAAATAATCACGCAAAAATAATAGTTTGAAGCATATTTGAAGATCACATTACTGTTGCATAACCACTACACTGGCACTACTTGGTGTTAGCCTTCAGAAATGCTCAAGCACATGGCTGAATTCAGCTTTTAAGAGGAAGCAGTATATGTTTGTAAAGAGCTGAAAGTTAATGGGTTGGTTTTTGGTTTGGGGTGGGGTTTTTGTGCGGGTTTTTTGGGGAGGCGTTGGTTTTTTGGGGTGGGTTGGGTTTTTTTGTTGTTGTTGCTTGTTTTTTGAAGTCAGCACATCAAATCTATCAGCAGTGCTACTGAAGGCTCTTCTGTTCACTCCAGGGTAACTCAGCAAACCTCTTCAGAAACCATTCTTTTTTCCTCCTGACTGCAATCTGCTGAAC
>NW_009707589.1:15684-22247 GCF_000703405.1 Apaloderma vittatum | reverse complement strand
TGAACCGTGAACATTCTGCCCATCAAATTACAGTGTTGTCTAATAAAGGGTTTAACTTTCTGCTCATCTGGCACTGCTTTTCAGCTACTGCTTCAAACCTCTGCATTTGCATTCTGCTAACGCTGATGCCATTACAGCCGCAAATAAATTAAGCTGATTTACTCCTTCTGAATTATGTTATGTTTATTGATGCTTGTATAATTTAATTTCACACAAATTCCATTAAAGATTATGCCCTCTATCACAAAATGCTTCCAGTGGGGAAATATAATCAGGTTATAATAGATTTGTGTGTTACATTAAGATGACAATAGTCTAGTAGGTCCACTGTAATAATAAAACAGAACACAAACAAGGGATAAAATCAATGTCACACAAGAACCACTGCCTAGCTAACTGGCAGCTTCTATTATCACAGATTAAATAAAAACCTCACCATACTTTCTCAGACTGAAACAATTGTTTAATAGTTGCTCATTTTGTTACTGAGACTCCTTCATTTTTCTGTTTTAAAGAGCTGCTACCAACGCGTGTGTAATTAAGGCATTATTTAAACATCAACTGGTGTTATAGAAAAGCTAAAGAAAAAAAAAAAAAGGAAGTTCCAAGAAAGTTCCTTTCATCATTACTAGCAGCAAAGCTAGATTTGGGATTTTTTTTCCCCACGATTGAGGAAGAAAGCTTCCCTCACAGTCGCTACTTTTTTCAAAGATTTTGGTGCCAAACATGCTAGTTATTAAAAACAATTAACTATGGGTACCACTTATTAAAATTTTACAGCAAACTAGTAAAAGCTTGAAGCAAGTCAGAATTCCAGGAATCACACAATTCTCGTCAGAGAGCTATTTCACCGCAAAAGACTAAACCCATGCTGACAAATACGCTGGGGCTCAGCCCCCAGACGCAGCCAGCCCGAGCTGTGCCCCTCAAGCCTGTCAGTTAATATTATTTCTCGCTACAGTTGTCGCCGGGAATACCCAAACGACCCGTTATAACGAAACTCTCTTTGGCTGATTTTAATAAACACCGTCAGGTAGCAATTACTTTCCGTAACCCATTCTGAACCAAATTTGGGCTGCTGAGCTTCACCTCAACACCTCCGTACCTCATTTCCAAGGCGTATTATTTCATCTCGGTTACTATTCATGGCTCTGCCTACTAAGAATGAAGCTGAACTAGATTTATCCCAGGAAAAAGAATTGCAAGTGAATTTGCTGCTCTGTTTAGATGGGAAATAATACAGAAATGGAAGCTGCAGACTAAAAACTTACAACATACATTGCTTATTCACTGCTTCTGCTCCTGCGTCTCTCACCAAAAGCTACGTAATATTAACCAAGCCCAGCGTTTTATCTAACAGCTGTTTTTTATGTTTTCATTTTGTTTTAAGCAAATGAGAAGAGAGACACAGTTCAGAACATAGCACAACTAAATATTCAAATCAATTCCTAATCCTACAACCCTTTTACGAGAGAAAATGAGGGCACAGACAAGGGGGTCAGTCTACAAGCTTAACTGGGTCAGCCACTCAGGGTTGTGTATCCAAATTAACTTTTGCATAAATTTATCATCATACCATACACAACATACAGAAATATTGGTTAACCTAGCATTTATTTCCTCTTCTGTCAATTTTTTTTCCTTTGCTTTTCAACAATAGAAATAAAAAAGTAAAGCAACAAATCCTTCCTAATTTCAGGGTGGGCTCAGGTGCTCCGAAAGGTTTGCAGAAAGCACCCAAACAGCTGGCATACGCTGAAGATGCAAGTGATGCTCACAGAATTCCACCTTCCTCCTCCATCCCACAGACCACCTGTGGACAGCCAGGGAGCCACAATCCTCTTGCACAATTTCCAGGCCAAGCACTCATTTATCTCTCAGGAACACTTTGCTCTCAAGCAATATAGTTTACCATTTTCTCCCTCAGTCAAAATTTTAGACTGTTTGCAATCATGTTAATTTTTTTTAAAAAACACCTTTTACATCGGCCTTTACGAATTCTATTTTGACAATAGATTTTTTACTTGTTGGTTATGCCAATTAATGTGTCTTCTCCGTTTCTATTCTTGATGAATATCTTCAAAGATATAATTACTGTTCATCTTGTTCTGGACACTTAGGTGTTATTTGCATCTCAGTAATTAATAGCTTACTCTTGGATGATTTGGCAGGAGAAAGGCTGCACTGCACAGACAGGTTAACAGAGATTTCTGCTAGCAGGGAACAGAAAAGTCAACTCCCTTAAGTGGGTATTACGAGCAAATTTAGAATCAGGAGAGAACTGTGTCTCACATTTTATTCTTTGTATCATGTCTGTTAAGAGATATCCACAAATGAAAGTACTTCATTAGCATATCAAATTTCTGGATGTAATCAGTAACAACAGTGCTCCGCGGCTGTTAAAAAAAAATAATCTCAATATTAAAGGTAAATAATTTATGAGATACCTGTGAATAGGAGTTTATAATATGACTCTGAATTTCATCCATTGTGTCTGTTCCATAGGACACCGTACCTAGGTGGAGGCGCTTGAATATCATCTCATTCTGCGTAAGCGTTCCTGTAATAAAGAAGCAGCATATCACAAAGCAGCAAAAAAAATAATCGTGAGAAGGCCACAAAACCCCTCCCCTCCAAATCTTTGTTTTGGAAAGAAGGATTGAATCGTGAGTTAGCATCAGTTTAGTTAATTAAAGCAATGTTTGTGGAGAAAGATCAGGGTTAGTCATGCTGGAAGAAATCACTGGTTCCACCTTCAAGCTGCCAACAGGACTAAATATACAAGCTTGGGAAAAAAAAAAAAAAAGACAAAACTTCTCATATACAAGAAGCCAACAGGGCTAAAAATAAAAGCTTGGGGAAAAAAAAAAAAAAAAAGACAAAACGTCTCATATACAAGAAAGAAGAACTGCCTGTCGGAAGCCAACACAAGAGCTTGCACTGGGTATTAGGAAATTTAAAGAAGAAAAACCCAACCTCCATAGAGGTGTCCAGAGCAAGTCGTGAAGGCATCCCGTCCAAACCTGACAGATCTCGCCCCCAACCAGAATAAGCTGAAATGCAGGAAATTTGCATTTTTGCTTCACATTTGTAAGAACCTACAGGGTGCCAGTCACCATCTGACACTTTGCCTCCACCTCTGCCAGATGGTCACATCCCTGAGCTGGGAAAAGCTCTAACAGCGGGAGGCTTCAGCCTTCTGCCATGGGAACATGCGGCAAGAAGAGGTCACTACCACCCACCTTGCCCTGCTCAGCCCACCTAAAAGGGTTTTGGAAACAGTCCTTCCTAAAACTTTTGCTACGGTTAGTCAGTCGACATGAAATTAATCCAGTAGAAAGTGATTCTTATATTTAACCACACAGGTTTGAGTCACTAAAATACATACATCCGATGATAAACAAACACAACGTGGTAATAACCAGGATATTCTTGAAGCTTCTCCAGTATTTTTAATATGGAGAATACGATAGTTACCTATAACTAAAAGTTGCAGAATAAGATATTTCATATGGATTTTATTTATCTAGACTATTTTTATATCATGCCTTTGTCTCGGTATGCCAAAATCCACAGGAGGAGACTAAAAGCATGACATATGCTCTAATTATAGCCACTTGAACGGGAGCCAGCAGGGTGCCCAGGTGGCCCGGAAGGCCAACGGCATCGCGGCTTGTGTCAGGACCAGCGTGGGCAACAGTGTTGATGCAGCTAATAAGGCCGGAACTGCCAGCGATCTTCACAGAGTCGGCAGGGCTGTGAAAGTCTCGTGTCCTCCCCAGTTACGCTCCAGATGTCTGTCACTACTGGCAGTATCTGCTGCAGGGACGCTTCATCTCAATTTTTGTACCATCACAACATACTATCAAACCACATCTTCCCCTATCGCCAGCACTAGATAATCCTTCCAAATTCTCCCTCTACCATTAAAATAAAAATTACGCTTCCCATTCATGTTTCTTTACGTATTATTGAAGATATTTTCTACAGTAATATTGTTTGAATTTAAAGAGGAATATTTTAAGATTTATTTGAAATGCATAAATTCTCCCCCAAATAAGCATAACATTATTATAAAATTCACACAAGAAGTAGAACATTCCCAAGGTTGGAAATCAGCCCAGGAAGACAACCTTCCTGATTTCTAGAGTTAGCAACTCAGACATTTGTGGTTACCTTTATACAAAGGATAAGAAGATTATTTTGTTCTTACAGCAATCATATAAAACCATAAGAAATTACTGCTCCTGCTTTTAGAAGACACACTTTGATTGAGACCTTCTGTTAATTGTTTTAATTATAGATTAGAAAAAGCCAATCTCCATTTTGCATGAGAAACACAAAAGTTTCCAGTAACAAATCTGAGAGACTAAAATCTCAATTTCTTATTAAAAAAAAAAACCAAAAAACCCACTAACCCCTAAACCCAGCCATTCTGTTCAACAACGTTTATTGCAAGAAATTTCCAAGTAAATCTGCACCACCTTCCTTACTTCCCAAGCAGGCTAACATCTTCTCACTACCCTCAGTCTTGCCAAGCCTTTAAATTAAAATAAACACTCCCTAGGAGTTGTGAAACTAAACGCTACTCAAAATTTGAGACAGCAGGCAACTGTCAAACCTGCTTCCTACTCGTTCAGTAATTGCAGCTTGGGAAAACTGAGCAGGAAACAAAATTAGCCCACTGATTATTATACAGAAAGATTATTTCTTTTGACACCAGTAAAGGAGTCCAACTTCAAGAGGTGCTTGGGAAGGGAAAGGGAGACAGGTGGAAAAGCTGTGTGTTCCCCAAGCCCTTCTCAGCAAGCAGAGAAGAAAAGCTTGTGAGTAGGAAAATACGGATTTTCCTATCTTGCAACAATCAGGAGCCAGGGAAGGAAGTTTAGGAAAATGGGTGAGGAAAAAGAATCAACTTGCAAAGACGTGGAAATAAACACTCCGGCAATCCTCCTCCAGTACTTGCATCTTACACGTTACTTATGCGATCCTTTCTATCAGCTACAGTAATACACAACACCTGAAAAGAGGCTGCAAAACCACCTGTACCTGCCACACAAAATTGGAATAAGTAAATATAAAAAAATCAGAATAAAACACAGGAAGAAAAGAAGCAACAACTCCAGCTTGTTCATGCTTCTTAACACGAGTGCAAAGCTTCCAACAGTCACAATAAACCTGACGCGTTATTAGACAAACACAGGCAGCTGCATTTCGGAAAGTTCTCCCAAAAATTTATGCAAAAAATAAAACCAAAATACACCTTTTTCAGTCACCCACAAGGAAGTTAAATTTTACCATGTGTGCCAATTAAGAATTTACCTCTAAATTATCCTAATGAATGAAACCCCCAAACAGGACAGAAACATTCCCAACAGTTTCTTACCGATCGGTGGCGTTACAACTGCAGCAGCAGTTCTGGCTTAAATTTCAGTCTTTTAGTCAAAAAGTAACATACCATGACACAAAAACGCATCTTTTATGTTCCCAAACGTAAGCCTTTCAAATAGCTAGAGGCAGATTTTCCAATGTAGCCCACTTCAGGAGGGAAAAATATCCCAAACGCGAGCCTTCTTACGCTGAACTTATCACCGTGAGCAGACTTGAGAACAGCAAAAGAGTCCTTCTACTTCTAATAATGCTTTTTCAAGACCTACTTATCAATTCCACACTTTCGGGACGTTGCTAATATGAAGAATTACTAGATGAAAAAAGAAAGCTCAGTTTAGTAAATCTTCCAGAAATGGTGTTAGTCAATAGATGACCTCCTGCTATTATGCATTCTTAGAGAAAAAGTTAACACACAATTGCTGAAGAAAAATTTAGTATTTTCTTTATTGAAGCCAAGAGCTTGGTTTTTTGGTGATTTTGGGTTAGGTTGTTGGGGTTTTTTTGTGTCTACAGTTGTACCATTAAACACAGAGTAAAGCAGGCAAAAGGAAATTAATTTCTAAGGAAAAAGTCCTGAAGGCATCATTCCCTGGGTGGCAACAGATGTGATTCCCAACAGAGCAGCAGAGATTTTATTTTGTATTTTGAGAAGCAGATGCAGATCTTTCAGATCCTGTATTACTAGATGGCTATCTGAACTAAAACCAACAATTCAAAAGGATCAAAGACAAAAAAAGCAAGAAAATATGTACAAAAGAAGAATTAATAACTTTGTGAGAGACTTAGAAGGTAACTTCTGATAAAACAGAAGTATTTTGTTTGAGGTGTTTGCTTAAGCAAGTCAAAAGTCAATGTAGATGTTTCTGTGGAAACTAAGGGAGATCAGGCCCAGTTCTCCTAATAATCAGAGTGTCGGCAACAACCTGGAGATTCAAATTCCTTCTGTGAATCCCAGAAAAAACATCCATCAAAGTCAAGTGAGGAGATGTTATTCCATCAGCATTTTTTTTTAAATTCCTCTTTCTCTGTGGTAGCTTATGTTGAACAGGTAAAGACTTAATGAAAGTATTGCTAATTACAGAACTAAAACACGAGCGTGTGCATTCGTAAGGAGGACAGCGCGCACTCATTTGAGCTGAACATCCTTGTAGCTGAGGTGAGGGGCAGACGGT
>NW_009707589.1:5684-13184 GCF_000703405.1 Apaloderma vittatum | reverse complement strand
TACTTAAAACCACTAAAAAATTTTACTTAAAACCACTAAAAAAATTTATTCAGCTGTTTGAGAAACAACTTTCTCAGTTCAGAAACTCAGCTTGTTAAAAAAACCCAGCATGTCTACCAGAACAGATTTATTCAATCTCAGAAAGAATGATGAAAAGCAGAAGAAATACTGTATTTGCTACAGAACTTGGCTCGTTATTTATTATAACATTATCTGAAATAAACTTTAAGATTTCTTAAACACATCTAGAAATGAAAGAGCGCTAATCCAGAGTCTTTTCAGAGTAGGATACACAGTACTCTTAGTAATGCTACTCAGTGTCCTGGTACTATAGCAGGAGTATTCTTACCAGGATAAATCAGATTATTACCAACTACTGACTTCCCATCTAAGTCCCTAAGCCTACTGGTACAAAGTCCTCAAACACACAGTCAAAATTTTACCAAAAAATCAATACCAGTAGTCTAAATCCACTCTTACCTTAACATATTCAAATACAGAAGAAAGTTTAGAGACCTCATATTTCAGAATTGCAACCTGGTATACCTGTTTTATCCGTTAGCAAATAAACTAATCGTCCCAGCTCTTCTGGTATGGTGCTAGTTCGAACAACTGTTCCAGGAATATTGTCATCCTTCATGATCATCCACCCGTAGGCTGCTTTACCCATGTCCAAGTTCACACGTAAACTGCAAAGGAAATTTGTACTGTAATCACTGTGAACGTTAGTCAAAGTGGAAGTTATAACCATAAAAATAAAACTAGAAGCTCTTTTTAATATACTCCCCCAAAACATATCTTAAAAGTACATGGAAAAACTCTTGGAACAATGCTTTTGTTATGTGTTTGAAGAGAACATATCACATTAAAAACTCGGGCTCCATCCCAGACTTTTTGAAGCTACTGCAATGCAAACAAGGAGGCAGGAGATTGCAACACTGGGTGGAGATTCTTGACATGATTGCATTACTGCACTCACACAGCTGAAAATGCTAAAGTGTAACAAGGAGAAAAATACTGGAAGTCACTTGCCTCATGCTAACCAGGCCAGTAAACTACAGGTTTACCCTGTCTTAATGCAGAACCAGCCCTGAGGAGCATTTCTATATTACATTATGTATGTCTGTTAACTTGCAGTCAGAGAGAACAGAACAGCGCGTGTAACACACTTCACACCGACGTGTGTGTCAGCTGGCAGAAGGCACAGCAAAACACTCAGCTTGGGGATGAGAACCTGCTGGTTCAAAAGGGGGCTGTCTCACTTGAGAGGCAAAACACAAGCACGCTGATTTTATTTAGGAACAGTCCGACATCTCCTCTTGCCAGGAGTGAGCAAAGTGAGGGATGAAAGCTGCTCATTGCTCCACTTCAAAGAAGCATTTGGGCTATAACTTTTTTTTTTTCCTGCCGGGGCTACCGAGACAGGAATTGCGTGAAGGAAGCTCTACGTAAGAGCTGTAACCTCAGGTACACGGCACACCCAGAGAAAAACCCAATGGCTGCTCTACTGAGGGAGACCTACAAAGTCACTCAGATAGGAAAAACTGTACTTCAGTACCATTACATCAGAAAAGCCTTTCAAAGCTGAAGTGCGGTTCCCATCTTCACTGGCACCTTTTACAAGCACGTGCGTTACCCAGGTTTGACGTTATAAAGACTCTCTATGCGCATTTAATTATAATCTCACTTAAATGTAATTTAAAGGTAAGAAGAAAAAATGAAATAAAATTAAAAAAAAAAACCCACAGCTTCTCCTGTTGAGCAGTGAGAAGTCTGTATTTCAAAGCTTTGAGGCACTATTTTATTTTTTGAGGGGGAATTTCCCTAGCTACTCAGCACGTCCCACTAACTGGAACAGGGTGTGCCTCCTTGCTGCTGACAGACCTCACAGAAAACCGGCACCAGTACAGTCCAAGAGAGCTTTCTCGCACATAAAAGGAAACAGAAGAAGGTATAACAGCAATTCACATAGACCCCAAGCAATAAGAGTAACCTGAAAAGAGAACTCAATTCCACACATTTATGCCTAAATATGTGTTGAAAAAATAAAAAAAAAAAACGACGCACATCAACCTTATATTGCTGTGGCGATGGCAGCACACGTAGCTTTTCAAGGGCCACGTGCAACCTAGGTAGAGATAATTAGATGTTGTAACACAGGTAGAACTTAAAACCTCAGGAGGAAATCTGGGGAATAATTAATGAGAAAGTTAATCTATGAATTCTTACAGGCTGAAAACACAGTAGAGTGTAAAACACAAACAGAACACATGTCAAACGAGTGCCTTGGCACAAGAGATGTAGCATATGCAGCTTGGAATAATAACAATTACTTCCTACTAAAAAAAACCAAAACAAACCAGCTACAAACGTTTCTTTGGTATTGTGCTCTAAATAAAAGACAAAATTTAGAAAAATGAGTCCAGGAGAACTAGCGAGACCAATTATGAAACAAACAAGAAGAGATCTGAAGCTCTTCTTGGGAGTATCAGACAGATAGTTGAGAAAGCTGAGTTAAAATGTATATAGTAGGCTAAACACAGAAGTAATATATTCAACTTTCCTCTCCAAAGTAGAAAGCAGAAGTAGAATCAGTGGCATATGTTGAACTGTGGATACGGTCAAGTTTACTTATGCCACCTGTATGCTCTTAATCCTCGTGCATCCAGTAACAAAGATGTATCTGCCTTTTAACCAGCGTAGTAAGTTTTGGCTTAGCGTGTTTATTAGGGGAGGACACAGTGACCGACAAGTGATGCCTTACACTCTTAGCTCATTTTTCCCTTCCACTACATGTCTTTGAGGACTAAATGTATCTTTGAGCAATATGCAAGGCTTTGCTTCTCACTTGGATGCAGCGCTTTCTGCCTCTTCACATGGGTAAGCCGCTTTACCATTCACTGAGTATGTGTACGTGTACGTGTATATGTGTATGTGTACATGTATGTGGGGGACAGGACAACACAACCCGCACAGCAGCATCGCACCAACAGTTATGGAGTTACAGCAATGACAGTCTTGACAAAGACACCACAAAAATCGAAGCACGAATGTGTAAATAAAAAGCAAGAGCCAGTTGAAGGAAGTGAAAACTGTTCTAAGATCATCAGTTCCTACTATGAGGTCCCTTCAACTCCCCAGCACATTTGTGAAACGTCCTCCAGTTTCCCAGCAGAATCAGCTGCTCTTGCAACACAAAGTCCTTTAAGTTATAAAACCTTAGACAGATACTTCCAGAGTATCAAATACGACAGTTTCCTTCACACAGACATGTACTTAAACATGAACACAGTAACACATAAATCACATAAGCTTAGACTGAAACAGCTAATGAAATCCTCCTGAGGTTTTTTGCGTTTTTTGGTGTTTCTTCTTTTTTTTGTTGGTTGGTTGTTTTTTTATACCACACAGATTCAAATATTGTGTGCAAACCCAAGGGGATAGGTCCTACACCTCTTTACTGTTTAGTTGCCGCTAGCTCTGTGGCTAGCCGTCGGGCTTAGCTAATGCTGGTATCAAAAACTGAAGAGCTCCAGGCAGCGTCTAGAATAACAACCACCTCACTCTAAGCACTGGGTATGCTAACAGGAAAGAGTATTCCCATCTTGCAAAGGCAATACCCACTCAAGGAAAAAAAATCATCTCAGAGTCACTGTTCTCACTTCCGCATCCACAGAAGACTTGATTACACCCATGGATATTATTTCCCGTTTCAGTTTATCTGCAATTTGAATATACAGTACTCATGCTTAATGAATTAATTAATTCAAGGCAAGTCTCTACTTGGTTACACATGTTAAAAGTCCTCTCACTGTAAAAGTGCACCTACATTATTCAAGCCATTTGATTTAAATTAATCATTGCTGTAGTAAAAAAGTCTGTATTTTAACCAGAGAAATGGAACATTTTTCCGTACTTAAGGCATTGAAACTAAAATTGCAAACTACACCCAACGTGTGTTCAAATACGTTTCCTAACACCACGTTCTCAAATATACCAAGCCTGTACCCTTATTAATACATTTATGCTAGTAAAGGATTAGATATCCTGATTACTCCTGCAAGATGAACATTATACCAAAAAAATACAACAGTATTGTTTTCTGTGCAGCGATCCTTCAAGAATCAGCACATTTGTTGGCACCTTCTCCTTCAGCTTCCTGATAAAGATCAATTTCCTTCGCAACAAGAAGCGAGTCTACATTTCAAGAAAGCCACATTCAGGGAAATTAGACGTTGGCGGTTTATTTTCATTCCGATACGTACCTGATGGGGATGATATAGGAAAACAGGAGGAGGAACCGGAAAAGGTTGCGATACCATGGCCCTACAAATCCTTGCAGGGTTACCATAACGACGGATAGTGCAACTAAAGCCAAAAACAGGGCTTTAGTCAGTTGATTCAACTCCAGGTCCAGCAAGCCAACCTACGGGAAGATGTATAAATCCAGTTAGCCGTGAGGTTTTCTTAAATCGACACTTTTGCAGGTCTTCGGAACACCTTTACATCCCTCCCAGGAACACAGCAGGGCAAGGAGAAAAGACAATGAAAGGTGAACAAATGTCACACATGCAAAAATACTGGCACTATCGATTATATTTGCAGGGTAGCTACTGCTTATTTGCTACTAGAAGATCAACAACCTGCTCGATGCGAGGATCGGGGGACAAACGCGACACAGCTAGCTGCTCACGCATCTAACTCAGGTACTTGTGACCAGACCCACAGATCAGTCCCTACATCTGAGCTACTGTCACAGAAATGGCTTTTAATTGCACAAATCGTTCAATTATTCAATATAATAATAATGGAACCCACCAGTCAAGTGGAATGCCCATTTTCAAACCAGAAGAGTGAAACAGAGGTACGACTTTTCACGAGCAAAAAGGTACCCGATTTAGAAACCCATTTGCAGAAGTATAGAGAGGCTCTCTTTCATCTGCTGTTTCTCATGAAAAAACATTTTTCAGCTATGGAACTAAGACTCCCACCATTTCAATAATGCACGCTGCAAGCAAAGTATTTACAGCTTCACTTTTTGGGATGCTCTTGCAGTCAAGTAAAATATGTGGGAAAATTATGTTAGGAAGAGTTCCCTCTGCCCCACCACAGATGCCCCTTTTATCTCTGAGTCTTACCAGTAAGACCAGTAAAACATAACGCTCCCTTAGATAAGAAGCAAAAGCACTGCTTTAAATATAGTTCTTAAAAATTCCAGCAATCTGGCTTATACGTGGGCTGTCCCTTCCCTAGAGAACCGGGCAGCTGAAGACCGCAGCGGCTGATTTATCAGCTGCATTTAAAAAGCTGCACAGTGAGGACAAATATCTTGCAATTTCCGCTGCTTCAACTACTACATAGTTTATGCTTGAATTATTGAGAAAAATAGGTTTTTTGGATTAAAATGAAGAAAAATTAAGCCAGGGAAGTAGAGCATGTTTCAAAGCCCAGATCTTTTTGCGGTGACAAAGGCAGCCTAAGTTTCAGGCCTCGCTGAGGATCAGATGAAGTCATTATTCATTCAGTCAGGGAAAAAAGACTCAATTACCTCAACCTAAAGATGCTATCAATGAATGCAAAGTGCATATTTTACTCTATTCATCCAAATCCCATTAAAAAGTGAAAGGAATGATTTAATCTGGCCTTCTAGAGTTGGTCTTTTTTTGTAATAAAATAAAGAATCACTGTCTTGCAATATGCATAACCACTACCTCACACTTTTTTTTCCCTGCATCATGGTAGTGAAAGCCTATCTCTCCCCTCAGCTCCCCGCTCCGTGCGTGTTCCCCCTGTAAAAAACCCACCCCAACACAGAAATGAATAAAGCACTTCTTTGGAAAGAATGCCACTTTGGGGACAGAAACATTAAATTTAGTCCACTGCACACCGATACGCAGCTAATTCAAAGCATTAATACCTTTCTAATTGATGAAGACAGATGTGAATTTAAGTTTGGAATCCAACAAAAATGCTTTTGGAGAGATACTAAGAGAATAAACAAGTTGATGGCAAAAAAAATTTCACACAGTAAATCTCTTGAGCAAGAACATTTGGTTTCTTACTAATCACGTCACCCTTTTTAATATAGATCATACTATCAGCCACAGTAAATTTTAATATTTTCATTTATCATAGAAAGTAAAAGCTGAAGTAGGCTTTAGCAACTGAAGACACACAAAGTATTAATAGAATTGCATTTGCCATTTCTCAGAAATTAGTTCCTATAATGCAAGGAAATATACTTAATTAGTTTAATTCTGTGCCTCTCCACTTAAACAACTTCTGCACTCAAACTAATGAAACACTGTTGAATTCTCCAGACACATTTCATGTAGAAATTCATTGACGTTCTCTAAAATTCATCTGAATACTGGTAAAGTGGGTAAACCTCATTTTACTGCACTATAGTTTTCTCAAGGCATTTCTAAAATACGTGACCTTAAGAAAGCACTTTCTTTCCTTTTGAAAATAATCATAACCAGAATAATTATGGCAATATAAGAAATAGATGAGTTAATCGGAGTAGTTTTCCAGATTTATTGCTATTTCCCATATTAGAAAAGCAAATTTGCTTTTACTTGTCATAATATTTTTTTCTATTTGAAACAACTGTGTTAACAAAATTAAACATAGCACTACAAATTTTAATCTCCAAGGGAAAATTTGTACAGAATGCCTAAGACAGTCACAATACTTTTGCAAAGGGGCTGCGCTATAATAATGAACACAATAATTGCCTGTATAATCTAACATGCTACTAATGGCAACAACTGCAAATCCATTTAGCTCTGCTTTAATTCATGCACGAAGTTTTAAATAGTTAGTAGTTCTCAATAAAATAACAGCTTTATACCATCAATAAAAAGTGTGGCACTGTATATCTGGACCAAAAAAAGCCAAGTTTTTGAAATACTTCATTTTGAATTGAGGGAATCATTAAAGGTCTACGCATTTTGGACTACAAGGTATAAGTCATTATCTTATGAGAAAAAATTTAACTAGCAGAAGCTGGAAGCAACAAAAAAACCTTCCTCACTACTGGAAAAGAACGTAAACAGCGACATCACTGTTGTTACCCCTAGATGCTTAACCTTTGGGAATGGTTATCCTCTGGAGCTGTTATTATTGGAATAGAACAAGCCTTCTAACATTATAAAAAGTGTATTACTTGGAAAACGCAAAAAACCATTATGCTAGAATACTAAAATCTATAATTCAATGTCGCACAGCAGTAAGGATTTCTCAAAATAGTCCAGTGCAGTCATTTTTTTATTCAATGACAGGTCAAATTATAGTAGAAATAATTGCTCATAAACAGGCTTTTTTAAGTGCCCTACTCAAACACTGTTGAAGCTTTAAAGCCCTTCAAACAAATTCCTCCACAAAGGTAAGTATGTATCAGTAACCGATCTGGTTCTTCCCTTGCAAACACCACGCTGGCTACAATGAAATTTCACGGTGTGTATGTTGGATGTAGGACTTTGGCTCCGCTTTGCAACA
>NW_009707589.1:0-5653 GCF_000703405.1 Apaloderma vittatum | reverse complement strand
GGCCCCGCTTTACACAACAACCACGACGCTGCATCCCCAACGGCACTTGAGCAGCGTGCTCAGTCGCCTCCAGTAAGGTGCTCGCTTTGACAAACACCAGCCACACATTCCACACCCTCCAGCGTGTGATCTTTCTCGGTTGCGTTCTGATTTATCCCGACACCAACGATTTGCTCTGAAAACTCAAAAATCTGAAACGAGAGAAACTGGAGGTGACCCTTTCCCGATACCCAGTGAACTAGAAATGTGGTTCTCGTTCACACTTTGGCAGCCTGCTCAACCGCCCCAACGTCTCTTAAATATTTCTCAGCCTGAAGCCTCCCTTCAGAATCACTCTTTACACATGACAAGGAAGCCAAAGCAGTGAGATGGTTTGCCTTTGGGCACTTGGCCACGACTGCCACGTGCGGGCCAGGCGGCAGAGGGGGCTCCCGGCAGGGCAGGACACCCCTTGGCCCTCGCAGGGCTTTTTGTGCCACAGCCCTTCCCTCCTGTGGGCTGAAAGGAAATTCGGAGCCCTTTAGCAATTCAGACTGCATGCAGAAACTGTTCCGCTCCCCTCTTGGCAAAAAAGCTCTGCAATTCATGCACCTCCAAGTGCCAGCACCCGGATGCCACATGGCTGCACATTCTCCAGCTCTGTTGTAGGTTTTTCACACATGAAAATGATAAAAAGGGGCTCAGAGCATATAAAGAAACTGAAAAAAACGATAGCTTCTTGAACTCTGGCATGCATATGTTGTGCTGGAGCAGTAACATATCCTCCCCCGATTAGAAGGTATCAATTGAAAAGGTTTTCTCCAGACTACCCATCAGTACAGAATAACTGCACTTCAATAATCTAACCTAACTCGTCAGGTTGGGGATTTCAACACGCAATGGTATTCACATAGCACAATTCCTAGAGATGTCAATTTTTAAAATTTAAAGCAACCCAGGTATACAGGACTTCATAGGGAACATAGTCACAATTTCTAAGCACTCACAACCCTCCTTACACCTGACCGACATTGGCAAGATGGGGAATTCTAGGGGAAAAAGCTCAGGATTTAAAGATGTTTCTGTAGGCTGGAACCTTCAAATTTATATTTCATCCAACTTTTACAGGTGTTATACCTTCTTTAAGCTCGATCATC
The DNA here is from genome assembly GCF_000703405.1 of Apaloderma vittatum. NCBI lineage: Eukaryota > Metazoa > Chordata > Aves > Trogoniformes > Trogonidae > Apaloderma > Apaloderma vittatum. Next base: position 4,517 of record NW_009707589.1, on the reverse strand, counting down.
ACCAGCTTCAGCTCGAGACTCTTCTAGCACTGTCACGTAACCAGGTCTTTCAATACAGACTAAGCAGCTTTACACATTACACATTAGTAATTACTAAAAGATACTCAAGGGAGATTGCATTTTTTCAGATCTGAGCAGACTCACGAAAACCTAGCTCACTCTCTCACAGGTGGAAAGAATTAACTTTGTCAAAGTAACTGCAAAACTACCATTGATAAAACCGGTCCCCAAGTTTTCATTGTGTAGCCTTTGCAATGAAATAAAGACAGAAATATTAAAATATGCAACATGAAGAAAAAAAAGTAAATTAAATAGCGTAGTACCTTCTTGAAAAGAAACAGTCATAAAATGGACTCAATAAATTGGTAAGAACAGCTAGCTCTTTCATGTGTGTGTATTTTGGGAATTCTAATACAGCTGCAACTCCAACCATGCAGCTGACTAGTCTAAAGAACTTTCCCATACAGAAAGTCACGCACATTTATTTTTGCCACTGCAGGGATTGAATTCGTATCTTACGTATATATACATTACACTCTACATTTAATCAGATATAAATTAGAGGTATGAGACCCTTGTAGCCTCTTTAAAGACATTTTAAATTAAGCAAACCCTTGAAAACACCTATTTAAAGAAACCCAGCATTTGCTTACTCCACATAAAAATATTAGGTGTCAGTAGTAGCTCTGTTCCCCACAGACTACCAATTAGCTATTAAGGATTATCAGCTTTTGAAGAGTTTATCTCAACAGGGCTGGGTGAAGAGAAGTCAGAGCCAAAGTTATCAAAACACACTCAGCAATTTTTCCATCCAGAATTCAATTAAATAAATGAAGCCAAGAGAATATGACATTTAAGCTTGTTTTAGGTTTCACCATTTCATTTTATCCCAAATGCACGGTAAGTTCAGGACAGCTAAAAGGTGAGGTTTTTTCTTCTGTCTTACTCAAAGTCAAACTGAGAAGCGCATTTGAAAATTTCTCTCCCTACAGATTAGACCTCTTATTTCATTACACCTCATTACTTCAAAAGTTAAAAGAAAGTTAGAAAAAAAACCCCACTTAATTGAGAAACAGAGGCACACATTAAGTTAGTGCCTTTAAAAATGGAAATCAGAGCTGCAACCTTTCTTCATAGAAGTGTAATTGAACTAACACGGTGCATAAAATACATCGATGATTAAAATGACGGCAGCAACATTCTGAAGGGGGATTCACCTATAAATGCAAGTAAAAAAATAAAAACTGAAGGAGGAATTAAAATTGTCTCCGCTGGGAGTGTGTAGCGATTCTCAGCACAGGTCTGGATACAAACACAACCCCCTAGGTTTTCTTCCACGGGAAATCAGGTTAAAACTAAACACACCTCACAAAGCATCTCTGAGTTTGTCTCAAAACATTTATCTGACTGCTATTCGTAAGGAAAATGAATATCTAATAATGTATAATAATATTCAAGAGTGCAGGAAAAGAAATACAAGAAGGAAATTTGGAAGTTAGTTTCTTTCTGGCTAACAGAATCTCAGCCAAGAAAAGGAAAGAACACACTGACTGCATCAAATTTTTGTCTCTGTCCCAAGCTGTTCTCCCATATAAAATCTTGCTTGTACGTAAGCTGTGGAGACGTGTTTTTAAAACATCTAAGATGCATTCTGGAAGAAAAAGTTGTACATGTTTTCATTTGTAGTTTTAACAGGAGGAGCTTGAAAGCTGCTTAATACAATGGAAAGAAGCAGTATTCCCCTTGAAGATTAATTACATGTCAGAAGAGAGGGGAAAATGCCAAAAAAGGGTGGATGGGGGAAGCCTTCTTCAAGCCTTCAACCTAAAATACGCCACAACCATTTAACGCATGGGAAAAATAATTCTCCTCAGTGAAGAATTCTAGATCAGATTTGATGTACAACTTCTCGCTAGTGTTATGTAAAAACATCAGTTTTGAGACTCAACTATGTAGCAGAAACTACGCCATGAAATCTATAATTTCTAGGTCAATTTTAATACACTGATGCATTTAAAAATACAACTGGCCTCTGGAGCAAGTATAAAAATTTTTAGGAGTACCAACAAAAAGGCTGTTAAGATGGTTCTTAATTTTTTTCTTTATATGTTTAGCTGTTATTCAGAATTTATATAATTTCTATGCTATTTGTGCCTCCTGTCCTTAAGGAAATACAAAATATGTTTAGAGAGAATTCAGCAGAACATGTCGCCCTTGAATTATTCTTATTTGGATTATGTGAAGAAACATGATTCTGGAATAACATTGCCCACAATCTTGTTCACAGAGATCAGAGGTAATTCTCTTCAGATGCCCGAAAGAGTTGTAAACATATATATATTATATTATATGCATTTGTACATTTTGATCTTTTACTTAATAATAGATCAGTTTTTATCAGTAGAGAGTTAATACTTAAAAAAAAAAATAATCTGCCTTCCTGAGGTTTGAGACCTGAAACTCACCACCAGGATTCAGCGATCGAGTGCTCCGCATGCATGTGTGCAAGGCGGTGGTTTGGTTAAAATTTCATGTGCAATAAATGAACTTTATTATATCACTAAGTTTTCTGACATTATTACCTTTATCAGCTGAAATAGCCTTATTACTATTAAGTGAGAAAAAAAAAAAAAGCACAAAAGTGAACTCCTTTTTTGGGGGTTTACATTCTTCAAGGCTGTTTTATGAACCATTTCGTACTTGATGGTTTGTAAGCAATCCCAACAGTCGGGAAGTGTGTGAAAAGTTGCCCAGATTGACAGCTAAAGTGAAAAGGTCTGTATTAATTTCCAAATAAAGAAATGCATGGAGTGGTATTTCACTATGATTATACTCTAAAGTACCAATTAGAATGCGTCAGAAACTAGAGCAAGTTGACACTCTGCAATAAAGCAAATAATTTCCAGTTGGAGGGGCAGAAAATGTTAATATGCAACGCTCAAGACTACAAGAATCTTTGTAAAAGGAAGTAGCTAATAAGGTTTAATGATGCATGTCAGGAAGCCACATAAACACAGCTGGCTTCATTTTGTAAACTATTTGATATACACATCTTTCTAGTTCACGATTATCAGCTGTGCAAGTGCCACAGGGGACAGTTTAGCCTTCAGATCAGGATATTCTTCTTGTTCTCTAAATTACAAGTAAAATACATTAATATAATATGGTGCTGTAGGCTAGTGCCCTGACTAAAGCTCATGAGCTTACAAAAAAAGATTAAAGAACTCTTCTGTAAGATGCAGTTGGAACAACCTTACCAGAACAAACAGACTGAGGAATATTGAAATAATAAATATATTCATAATACAAATCTGTGTGCATTTTTGGATGGCACAACCCAACCCTGGAAGCCAGGAAAATAAATCCGAAAGACCGTTTACATTAATTCATGCCAATCCATGTTGCACACACCCTCATTTATTATTAAATTAATATTAATAAAGAAATCACAGCGATTACTGATAGATTGCAGCTATACTGCAGCCCAAGTTGCTGTGTGCCTGCGATGTGCAGGTGACAGCAATTAGCAGCAGATGACAGAAGCACTTGGAATTTGTACCAGATGGCAGCTAAGGGTCATTGGAAGCTAGCAAACCTTCCACAAGGCAACTGTTGTGCAGTGCAACTATAAAACTCCCAAGTACTTTGACGTAATTTATGTGGGTCCTTAAAGAAAACAGAAAGGTCAAAGCTGGATACAAAAATATTACGCGTGGCATTAAAAGCTCAGCTATTCTTTACAGAATTAAATGTATTTTAAAATAGAGCAGGGTGAATCTCACCTCGCAATGGGCAGAGTCATTACATGACGAGTAAGAACAGCAGCTAAAGTATTTGTTAAACAGCTCAAAGCTGTGCTTAAGTAATTTGCCCCCAACTACACACCTGAATCTGTAAATACACACAAATTTGCCTTTTTTTTTTTTTCTAACTGCAAATCCAGGGAGAGCTCTCCTCACATGGAGCACATCCCCACCTGAGGTACTGCACCACCCCCTCAATGAGGCAGGGAACAAGCTAGGTTGATTCACAGGGTAAAGGAGAATATGGTGATATGGTAACAGCTGAAACAAACACCCAGAGGTGAGAATACGAGGCGGCCATGCAGCCAGAGACGCTTTGCGTAAAGGTGATGGCAGGAAAATTCAAAGGTGTGTTTGGCAGGTCACGAGTGGTGTCCCTCAGGGCTCGGTGCTGGGACCGCTCCTGTTCAACACATTCATCAACGATCTTGATGAGGGCATTGAGTGCACCCTCAGCAGGTTTGCAGGTGACACCAAGCTGGGAGAGAGTGTCGATGTGCTGGAGGGTAGAAAGGCCCTACAGAGGGACCTGGACAGACTGGATCGATGGGCCCAGGCCAGCTGTGTGAAATTCAATAGAGACAAGTGTAGGGTCCTGCATTTTGGTCATGGCAATCCCCTGCAGCGCTACAGGCTTGGGGAAGGGTGGCTGGAAGGCTGTACGGTGGAAAAGGCCCTGGGGGTCTAACTGACAGCGGCTGAATATGAGCCAGC